>NC_089787.1:29360623-29383123 GCF_040412425.1 Macrobrachium rosenbergii | reverse complement strand
TTATTTTCATAAATGCCTTTTTTATATCAGTAATTAACTGGATATCGTTGATGAATCCACACGTATATATTACGTACATTTAATTCACAAAATATCAAAATATATCCCTGATACGAAAGCGTCTATGAAATAATTACAAATTTAAAGAAGAAATTATTCATCTGAATTGAATACTGGTGAGAGAATGATATGATTATCATTCAGTCACCAATATTTAATTCAGATGAATAATTTCTTCCTTTAAATTTGTGATTAATTCACAGACACACTTTCCCATCAGAGATACATTTTGATATTCCCGACTGATTCACCCAGGCCCTTTTCTACCCACAAATTTTCATGCAATTGCCATCACCAGCGATTCACTCTCACGGACGACTTTCTGCGTAAACTCCTGTCTACCGAAGATTAATTCGCAAGGGCACCGTTCCAGTAATCCCTAAAGACGATTATTCTACCGATGATCGATTCACACATCCCCTTGTTCTTTGTTTGGGCCAACACTCGTGTTTACACATACGCCAGCCAGCAAACAGCTCTTCGGCCCACAGCAAACACTGGTTGTCACGTGACGGTTTGTCTTGATTGTGGCATGTCTATCTCTCTCTCTCTCTCTCTCTCTCTCTCTCTCTCTCTCTCTCTCTCTCTCTCTCTGACTGCAATGCCAGGATACGTTAGTTTTTAATGAATCTTTCTCTCGCTACGAAATATTAACCTTCTCTCTCTTTCTCTCGTGATGAATTAACACATTCTCTCTCTCTCTCTCTCTCTCTCTCTCTCTCTCTCTCTCTCTCTCTCTCATCCAAGATTGGAAGATGCACAATATACCGAGAGATTTATTAGCAATTCTCTGGTAGACATCAGAGGTCTTAGGGCAAACAGAACGAACTGTAAGGTCTGTAAGGTGGTCTCTCTCTCTCTCTCTCTCTCTCTCTCTCTCACTCTCTCTCTCTTTCTCTCTTCTGAAAGTTTACACTTTCAATGAATATCGGGGATGTACGTTCTTGAGTTCTAAATATAAAACATCCGTACTTTTCTTTCATAATGTCTATTTATTTAACGTACTTAAGTAAATATGAATCACTCGCTTATCTGAACGTAATACTTTACGTACTAAATACTCATGCATGAATGTGGAAATTGGAAGGCTCGCCTTCAAGCATTTTAAATGATCAAACATGACAAGATTTTAGACTCACAAGTAAATATAGATGTATACGTATCCCATGTATTCAAACAAACGCATTTTATTTTATTTAAAAATATTTTACTAGAGAGAACTCTTTCCGATTTTTTGAAGAGCTCTGCCATATTTGTGACATCCTGACAGTGAAACCTGGTCTTCGACGCAATTCACTGAATTGAATATAGAATTTAGGCCAAAGGCCAAACACTGGAACCAATGAGGTCATTCAGCGCTGAAACATAAATTGACGGTAAAATTGTTTGAAAGGCGCAACAGGAGGAAAACCTCGCAGTTGCACTATGAATCAGTTGTTAGGAGAGGGTGGAAAGTCAGATGGAAGAAAGAGAATATGAAAGGAGGTACAGTAAAAGGAATGAAAGGGGTTGCAGCTGGGGGCCGAAGGCGCGCTGCAAAGAACCTTATGTAATGCCTACAGTGCACCGCATGAGGCGCATCGACAGCACTACCCCCTTTACGGGGTAGCCATAATTGAATAAACAGAGACACTGGAAAAGTGCGAATAATATTAATTATGATAATGCGGATTATTATTATTATTATTATTATTATTATTATTATTATTATTATTATTATTCAGAACATGAACCGTATTTATATGGAACAAGCCACAGGGGCCACTGATATGAAATTCAGACTTCCAAAGAATAATAAACTTCTATGACCTATATAGCGTCGATGACTTTTGATGCTGCAGCGCTTGTATGCTAAACCGATCAGTCAATTAGCTTCCATCACAGACAGCGAGAACTCTTAATAGGTAATGATGTTTAGGCACTGAATCGTTAATGTTGTAAGTCACATGGAATATAATTTGCATGAAAAGTAATTGGGAAATCGCAAACAGAATATTTAGAGGCACTGATTAGTGGCTGGCATATAGCAACAAGTGAGGCAGAGTAGTATGGAACATACATCTATTAATAATTAAGTGTAAGATGCAAAGTAATGCACTTTGCTGGCACATTCATTACTATAAAAAATTCTTTCTCTCTTTCTCCCACACACACATACACATAAACAATTACACACACACACATATATATATGTATAATATATATATATATATATATATATATATATATATATATATATATACTTGTATATATAGACATTAAAAATAAAAAATATTTTTATACACCAAAATTATACAATCGGTTTTGTTGTGGAAACAGTGCTTTTGTGAATCTTTTTAACACTTAGATTACAGTAAAAGACATATATATATATATATATATATATATATATATATATATATATATATATATATATATATATATATATATATATATATATATATATATATGTGTGTGTGTGTGTGTGTGTGTATACATACAAATATGATATATAAATATATATATATATATATATATATATATATATATATATATATATATATATATATATATAATGCAAACTACTACGTAGAAATCTACACTGCACATTCAGCTGTATCGAGACGCACCGCCTAGATACTGCACACGCCCACCCACACGTCGCAAACGTCACCTTTATTAATATTCCGGCCACTTCAAAAGCGACGGTCCGTATTCAAGAGCACATTAATTGAAATGGAAGATGCAAGGCGGAGAAGAAGAAGAAGAAGAAGAAGAGGACCCTAATTACATCCAAGTGTTAAGATCGAACTAATTCTAAAGGTAAATAACTTCGGATACAGATGTGCCGGTTCCGGAAAGCTTAATATCAAGCTTCAGGCCGAGTTTAATGTAGCCACGCCCACGGTCTCTCTTTCAGTCCTACGTCAGGATTTGCATCTGTATAAACCTCTTCCTTTTCATGTGGACTCTCTCACATGTGAGCTGACTCCACGCATACTTTTACTTGGAAGCTCGTTCATTCGAACAGCGATGGATTAAAAGGACGGGGGATTCTTTTGAAATGCATACGGATTTTTCCCTAAACTGCTAATGGTCTGATCATGTGGTTTTATCCCTCTTTTAAACAGTTTTGATTTCGTTAGAATGATTTTGCGGCTTTTAAAGGTTCTCTAAGTTTATTTTCTGTTACATCACTATTTATCTTTCCAGTCAGTCAGTATCCGTCGTTACATTTACTTATATAACATTTCATTATATATCTCTGCTGCCGAGACATTCGCTTACTTTAATATGCCACACTATGTACACAGACACCACATAATTCCTACACACTTAAAAAGATGTACATACACACATGTATATATATATAATACACATATATATATATAAATATATATATCTATATATATATATATATATATATATATATATATATATATATATATATATATATATATATATATATATATATATATATATATAACACGGGGTTTCTTCCTTCCTAACCACTCTCAATCAACATTCCACTGGAGAACAAATATTTCAGAACCCACAAACTCCTTTACTTTTCAAGCAAAAATAATAAATACATGCCTAATAATAACAATGTTATATGATCCGACAAACAATATGCGTGGCGACAGCAGATAATTAGAACTAATATTACTCATTTGCACATGAAAGTCAATTTATGCAGATGAGCCTTGCTAAAAATAAACTCCAATTACCATAAACTCCCGGATTTACTTATGGCCTCCGCGGGGGGCGGCAGGTTAATTTAATATTTATACCAGTCGCTGAAGATAATATCATATTGGAACTTAGGTGGCAAAGAACGCGTTTCTTTAACGTACATAAAATTCTCCAAAATGCAACATCTTCGAAACAATAAGAACGATTTTGATCGAATTATTAAGTCTTTCTTTATTTGGGTCTAGGCTTAGTAGTGAAAAGAGTTTCCAAAATGTGAAGAAATCGAGAAGTTGAAAGGGCAACGCGGTTAATAAAAATATTATATGTATATATCTGGCAAAAAGTTACCAGCAGATTCTAAATATATTACAATATAAGTTCATCCTAATTTTGTGTGACATTACATTAGACAACGGACTGCTTACTAATATTATTATTATACACACACACACACACACATACATACATACATACATATATATATATATATATATATATATATATATATATATATATATATATATATTTATATATATATAAAACAACCCTTATTTATTATGTAAATGAATGAGAAATTAGCAGTAGTTTCTCAGGATATGAGAAAAATCGAAATAAGTATTACTGCCAAAATATAAGAAAACGTACTCTTTATTACCAAACTATATACCCAGTCTGAATCTCTATTCGGTAAATACATGAAAAACTTCGTGTTAACGAATCGTGTATAAATGCTTTGTGAGTAAACATAAAACACAAGAATTTCAACAATGAAACAAAGGGTTCCTCTGCAATTAATTCTGACATAAGAGCAAAAGTGGTGTCCAAAATCTGCCCAAAACTAATGCGAGAACACTTTAACGTTTGAAAGAGGGAAACATTATTTTTCTTTCATTATTTAGCATATATATATATATATATATATATATATATATATATATATATATATATATATATATATATATATATATATATATATATAGTGTAATCTATCCGTATACTCAACCTCACATTATATATAAGGCCATAAAACGGAGAGTGAATAATAATAATAATAATAATAATAATAATAAAATAATAATAATAATAATAATAATAATAATAATAATAATAATAATAATGCCAAAACACATCCCCTTGAGTTTACACTTGAATGGCAGAGGTCATAACAGAATGTGATCACCAAAATCTACTAAATGGTCCGCATTGTTTCGGTTTCGTAAACTTTATAATTTTCAAATAGAGTTAAGCAATCCACCCCAGCCTCATCCACTCCCCCACCACACCCCACAAAGAGGTCCCTTCTCCCCCAGAAATTACATTCCTACCCCTCTCCAAATGACAGCCACGAGACCAACCTCTGCTAAAATTTTGATAAGACTCCAGACATCATAACAGTTCGCATTGTCCTACTGCAAGCAGATAAACAAAAAAAAAAAAAACCGTAAGCGAAAACATAAAAAGTTTTTTGGCAGAAAAATAAATATGATAGCCTTCTCGTGGAAAGGTCGGCAATATGATCTCGTTGTGATTATGGGATGCGCGTTCGATTCCCGCTACAGGGCATCACAATTGCTTCATTTTTTCTTGCACTTGGATCCAAGGCTTTGTATTGACAAGACTATCCAAAAAGTGGGAAGAATTCGAGAAGTTAAGAGAGCAATTTGGCTATTACAATTACATACGTATCTCGTAAAAACTAACCACTATGATACATTTCACAATCACAGATGTACAGCAGCATTACTAATATTTTAAAAGTTCTTCCTCTAAAAGGAAATCAACAAAGGCTTTACCAGATTTTATTATTTTCATGTTATCCTTTGTAATTGAAAAAAAATAACAACACTTGAACAACTGAACAAGTGGTTATCTTCACCCAAGTGCATGCGAGCTCATCTCCAGGTACACTCGAAAACATGAACGCAGTTCAGTGTGTGGGAAGGTTTCTTTTTTATTTGTGGAGAGAGAGAGAGAGAGAGAGAGAGAGAGAGAGAGAGAGAGAGAGAGAGAGAGAGAGACGTTTGACGTATGTGGCACTATGAGTTTCAGGGTCTGCTATGATTTACATTCTGATGCTGTGGCTCTCTCTCTCTCTCTCTCTCTCTCTCTCTCTCTCTCTCTCTCTCTCTCTAGTAATTCAACTGTAAATTCAGAGTTAGGGGAAAAGGCAACGCAAGCACTTTGACCTTCCATTACACAGCCTCTATACACCTTCCACCAATGAAGAATAAATATGCATTAATTAAATTCGCAAACAATACTGTTAGTAAATGCTAATACCGACCATAATTAGTAACTTAATGACGTTAGGATGTGACACGAATAATCGAATATTAATGAACAGGAACCAATTAGACGAAGGGGCCGCTTAAAACGGAGTACGCACGACTGCACGACGAATAAAAGAACACGATAGGTAAAGTGACAGATAGATATAATCGTGTAAAAGGAATACACGAACAAAAAAGCAAGTACAAAAATAACACTGCGATACAAGGTGATAAAATGATCATATGAATATTATTATTATTATTATTATTATTATTATTATTATTATTATTATTATTATTATTATTATCCAGAAGATGAACCCTATTCATATAAAGCAATCCCACAGGGGACACCGTCTTGAAATTCAAGCTTCCAAATAAGTATATCTTAGTTTAACCAGACCACTGAGTTGATTAACAGCTCTCCTAGGGCTGGCCCGAAGGATTAGATTTATTTTACGTGGCTATGAACCAACTGGTTACCTAGCAACGGGACCTACAGCTTATTGTGGAATCCGAACCACATTATGACAAGAAATGAATTTCTATCACCAGAAACAAATTCCTCTAATTCTTCTAATTCTTCATTGGCCGGTCGGAGAGTCGAACGCTGGGCCAACATTGTGCTAGCCGAGAGCTTCCAAAGAATATTATGATGTTCATTTGAAAGAAGTAACAGAAGGTGATAGGAAATAAATAAAGAAGAGATCTTTCAATAGAAATTAGGAAAGAGAAAATCAGTTAACACTAGCAAATACACACTGAACCGACGAATAAGGAAAATATTAATGAGCAAACGTTACTGACCAAATTAGGACCCTAATAAGCCGCCCTAATTAGATTCAAAAAGACTTGAGGGACACGAAAGGCTACACGGAATGTGAGATGACGCAGGACTCGTGAATGAGAGAGGAAAATGATAAGAACAGGAAAAACGTAAAGAAGATAAGATAACGAAGACCAGATGGAAGGCGTTACCACGAACAAAATTGAGAAGAATAAATAGATAAACGGATTAAATAAATAAACCGTGTTAGATACAAGGACAATAAAAATGATGTTAGTTAAGAAGATGAGACTATGAGAAAGAGAAAAAAAATAAAGGGTTGTCCAAAGTTTATTTACGGGAGAGAGAGAGAGAGAGAGAGAGAGAGAGAGAGAGAGAGAGAGAGAGAGATGCAGCTGTTAATCAAGGTTAAAAGGATGAATCAGAATCCGAGGGAGAGATAGATAAAATAACCAAGTGAAATAAAAACATCACTCAGGGGAAAAAAATAGAAAGCAAAACTATAAAAGAATTTGTTCAGAGACGACAACTAAATTGGAAATGAATGAGGCCTCAAATGGTATATGTAAAATATTTTATGAATTAAGGCGTAAAACTAATATACGACATAAAATACACAATACAACTAATATACAAAATACAATGCACGTAACACATCAAACGCAGCGAACAAACTTGTGATAATTCCCCTCAACCAAAGTAAAATAATAAAACATAAAACATCAAACGCAGCGAATAATTCGTGATAATTCCCCTCAACTTAAGCAAGATAATAAAAGAGAGAATATAAAAAAAACTGGTGTTACTCCCAACAATAAACAGAAGCGTCATGTGTACAATATTCTCTGCAGCGTCAGTTTGAATAAGGAAAACCGCCCTATTTCTCGCGTTGCGAAGGCGCCCTCCCCGTCACACATAACTATGCTAAATCACCACATGAATATTTATATGGTCGAATCCGTTACGTTGCTCTTTAAGAGAAGTAGGCAGCACCATTATAGTCCTTTTGTGTAACGATGCATAAACAGAATGTCACTTCTCTTTCTCCGTCCCCCCCCACCCCCCTCCTTTATGATTTAACTGGTCTGTGTATTAAGAAAGTGTGTCTGTCTCTGTTAAGACGGCCGACATAAACCTTGGGGGAAATTTAGAGGTAAACAAGACGAGCGTAAAAAGTTCCTATCTCTCTCTCTCTCTCTCTCTGTCTCTCTATGTATCTGTTCGTTGATCTGAAGCAAGGAACACATAAAAAGATAAAATATTTCGTTAACGAGAACTATGAAGCATTTAAAGGACCAGGAAAATGCGATCATCGTATAAGGTCGTGAAAGTGTTACCCCAATATCTCAAGTCACCTAGTGAAAAAAAAAAAAATAAAAAAAAAAAAAAAAAAAAAAAATATATATATATATATATATATATATATATATATATATATATATATATATATATATATATATATATAAATATTTGCACTTTCATCCAATTCCCTCAGGCCGCCGTTTTTGAGATATAATAATAAAACATCTCCAGAAATGGATGAAAACCTCTTTCCAAATCGTTGTTGGGATAAAAAGAGTTTTCGTTTACGACAGAATCCCCAATATTAATTCACGCTCTGAGATAGCGAGCATGAGATTATATAAACAATGATTATATGTTAGCGTATTTCTGTATATTCTAGCATGACATTTTCTCTTTACAATGCTTAAGGATGCATTATTGCTTTCGTTTATATAGAGTAAACTGGAGAGAGAGAGAGAGAGAGAGAGAGAGAGAGAGAGAGAGGTGACAGCTGTTATGGAAGGCTAAAAAGGGTGATTCACATCACGACAAGGACACAGAAATGTCAGTTGAAAATGAAATTGGACGAGACCTTAAATGTTGTAAAATATACTTTTTTTTAATTTAATAATTACGCAGTTTCTAATATAATACTGTTAAACACGCACCCACAAACAAACAGATACAGACGTTTTATGTATGTATGTATAATATAATACACACACACACACACACACACACACACATATATATATATATATATATATATATATATATATATATATATATATATATATATATATATATATAAAAGGAAAACATAAAGTTACTAGAAACAAGAGTAAACAAATAGAAAAAGCACTAAAACATTCATACAACATCAAACGAAGCGAAGAAACCCAAGAGAATTCCCCCAGAATTCCCTTAAAAAAAAATCCTCTGTCCCTCACCACAATAAACGAAGAATTATCTCCATCTTTTTGTAGTTTATGAGAGAGAGAAATCACCCTCCTTTTCGTGCTACGAAGGCGTGGCCCGTGTTAGATTTAATTGCTGCAAATCACCACGCGAACGAAAATATGGTCAAATACGTCGAGTTCCTTGACGTAAAGTAGTAATCATAATTAGAGCCCTTTATCTTAGGATGTCAACACGGAATGCCATTTTCTTTGTCTTTGTCCATCTCTGTATTTAACGAAAGTCTGTCCACCTATTATGAGAACTGATATACAATTATGAACAGCCAAATAACTAAAGAATAAAAGCATGAACAATCTCTATCTAATTAAACGAAGTACGATAAAAAAAAATAACAAGATGTCAGGACAACAAAACTAAACTTGCGTATTCAGTTTAGTGCATACGTCCCAAGGCTACAGGCTATATATATATATATATATATATATATATATATATATATATATATATATATATATATATATATATATATATATATATATATATACATACAAATGTATGTATGTATGTATAATTTGAATTATTACTTATATTGTCAGAAATTTCCATTAAGTGACCTTCTTCAGATGATTGACTTTCGGAAGAAAAAACGCTTAATGGGAAGATGGTTTCCACGGCGACAAATCGCCAAGCAGAAGAAGCCATTAACTTTACATTCTTACTATTTTCATTATATAATAATAAAATAATGATTAGCATTCATAAAAGCCACGTATTCAGATGCAAAAAACGTAAAATGCCGTTAAATTTCAACCTAAGCGTCTCAACTGAGATCGGAATTGGAATGCAGAGTTTAGGCCAAAGGCCAAGCCCTGGGACTTATGAGGTCATTCAGCGCTGGAAAGGATTGTGAGAGTAGGTAGGTCAGAAAGGTGTAACAGGAGGAAAACCTCGCAGCTACACTGTGGAAGAATTGTTAGGAGAGGGTGGATAGCAAGATGGAAGAAAGATAATATGAACAGAGGTAAGAGGAACGAAAGGGGTTGCCTACAGTGCACCGCATGAGGTGCACTGACGGCACTAACTCCCATACGGGGCCAAGCGTCTCAAGAACAGCCTGAAGTTGGAAAAAGGGAACAGTAAAAGTTAAGCGATAATTAATGTGCTCCTCATACGATTCGCAAATAAATAAATGGAACAAGGGTCAAATACCACCAATGCAAAACATTAGCAACACAGATTTGCAATGGTTTCAACGCACATGAAGGACAATGACTTTAGTTTTATGCTTAGCGGAAATTAGACAATAGGTCCAGCTTCTTTCCCTCCGGCTGATTAATAATAATAATAATAATAATAATAATAATAATAATAATAATAATAATAATAATAATAATAATAATAATAATAATAATATTATTATTATTATTATTATTATTATTATTATTATTATTATTATTACTGTATTGCTATATTACAATAACAATCATGATTACGACCATAATAGCAAAAAATGAGTATTATAAATGGAAACGAAAATAAAAAATACAAATTACACACACACATACACACACACACGAGAAAATATTTACATGAAACAAGCATAATTAACCATTAATATGAGATGTAAGATTCGACAGAACAGAGAGCCCAATTTTTAAAAGTCAATCAATAAATGTCAAATCAAGTTGACAAACAATGCACAAACATTCTACTACAGAGGTGAAACAAACAAACAATCGAAGAAAGTAACCAAAAGTTGCTATAAGAACCACATACAAACTTTCGTATTGACGAAACGAGGAATAAAAAAAAAATCCGTGAATCTATAACAGTTGAAAAGTTTGACTGGTATTTAAATAACTAAAAAAAAAAAAAGAGCGAACTTTCACCAGCGATAACCTAAATACAAAACCCAGTTACACAACGGAATCAATGGAATTCCACAATTCAAACCAAGGCTAACAAGGCAAGAATGAAACAGTACGTTGATATCGAATCTAATAAGACAGTACGTTAAAATCGCCAGATTCGATACATTTTCCAATCGTGAAAATACTCAGTCAAACCTGAACAGACAGGTGTGGCATGCGCGGGCACAGGTGTGACCCGGCCTATCGCTTCACACCTGCACGAGTGTACTAATTTAACCGTGTCAGCCGGGGCCCTCTTCATAATATGTTAGGAGGCACTGAAGGGGCTGTGGGTGCAACTGTGAATATTCTCGGTGTGAGAAAACATCCAGTATCTAATATAATATCAAATTTAGGCCAAATGCCAAGCGCTGGGACCTATCAGGTCATTCAGCGCTGAAAGGGAAATTGACAGTAAAAAGGTTTTAAAGGTTTAACAGGAGGAGAACCTCGCGGCTGCACTGTGAAATAATTCTTAGGAGAGGGTTGAGGAAAGTAAGAAGAAAGAGAATATGAACGCAGGTGCAGTAAAAGGAATGAAAGGGGTTGCAGCTACAATTTTGAAACTGCTTGTTCCCCTCGAGAGGAAGACGATTCCTGGATGCAGGATTTCAGTGAAATTACCTCGCCTCTCTGACAGACGGGGAAAGAATATAACGATGTAAGATCTTTAAAATATTTAGGAACGATGATATACAAAACGGGTTCTCTTGTGTAGATATTTGTGGAAAGACTAAAAAAATGCAATTCAAACATGGACATGCTGAATAATATTTCAAAATCATACCTGAAACTGCACACGAAAATAAAACCATACGATAATCGAGTACGACCTGTAACTTCGAGTATGACCTGTAGTTCTATAAAGTTATGAATCATAGTGTGGTTATACCTGAAAGTTTTTCGATTTGAGAATAAAGCTTCAAGAAATAAATTTTTTTATTATTTTAAACATCTCTGGCATCTTGGGCACTGGAAAGGGCATTTGCGTTTGCATCCATTAAGAGCAAACTACTTTGTACACTTATCTTGTTTTGAGAGGAAACTATTTCTTTTTATCAAAGAGTTAATGACGGTCTGACGATAAACCGTAAATGCAATATTTGATCAAATACAACAACAAATAAACAACGCAACAAATAAACAATATCTGAGATAAAATACAAGTAACAAAAATAAAAATAATATCTGCCAAAAATACAAGAACAAGAAACACAAATAAACAATATTTGAGATAAAACATAAGCAACGCAAATCAATCTGAGATAAAATATCAAAAAATAAAAAAAGCCAAAAAATACAAGTAAACAAAATGCAAATCAAAAACGGAAAAGAGGATATAGGATAAATAAATAAGGGGGCAAGAACTGAGATTTTCTTCTAATTGACACATTTCACGAATTTTATTAGCAATAAAGCACTCGAGTTATAAAATAAGTAGTATATATCTTTACAATTACTAAATCTTAGGTGTGCAATTAGCATTCAATCATTACCTTCATTCGACCTCAAAACAAGTACTAAACAAATCATACAAAAAATCTAGCACTTCAAATCATCAAAAATGTTTGATAAAATGGAAGAGAATAAATGGTACTGCACGCATGGGATGAGGTAATTGCTGGCATTAGAAAATATAACGTACGCTTTCACAAAAATAGTACACACACACACACATATACACATGACAGAAAAATAATCAAACACAATCACGTGTGGAACAGAAATAAATTTCTGACTCACATCAGGATCGAACCCAGGTCTTTCAACTGAAAGACAAGACCGCTGCACCATGCCACACAAGTCATTATGTGAGTCATTAAATTTATATATATATATATATATATATATATATATATATATATATATATATATATATATATATATATATATATATATATATATATATATATATATATATATATATACATATATATATATATATGTATTTTATTTTTTCACATACATATATACATGTGATATATTTGCTTGTGTCAAGTGATTTTTCAGAAAATAGTTGGGGCTATCACGTAATGGTATGTCACCTCTGTTGTTTGCCCTTCTCGTGGATTTTATAATAAAAATAAGACATGTTCAGAACTCGAGGAGGATTACAATGTATTAATGGGAGAAGCTTGGCGTACGCAGCCGGTGCTGTTTTAACCAGCAAAACATACAAGATTTCCAAATGCTGTTTAATAGAGTGTATCATGTGTCTGTTTGAGAGAACACTCAAAATAAATCAATGAAAAACAGTAGTAATAAGGACAGAGTATGCACCAAGGGTGAAATAACATTAGATGGAGAAAGGATTAATGAGGCTGAATCTTTAAAATATTTAGGGACACTGGTATCCAACACAGATTCTCCTATGCTACTATTTAGTGAAATAAAAAAGGTAATTTAAGTTATGAACAGGCTGAAAAAGATTTGGAAATCAAATTGACTGAAATTGCAAATGAAAGTAATATCATTTTTATACCGGTTATGAATCGTGGTATGGCCATGAAACGCTTTCTTTGAGAAGAAAGTTAGTAGTCACGGGAATGAGTGAGAAGTGACACCAAAAGGGAAATTTACAAAAGCTCCATATGCAAGCGAGATAATGATGAAGGGTAGACGGAGATGACCTGGATGTCCATTGCACCTTCCCGAGAAGTTTAACACGTGACAGTGTCAGCTGGATTATGAGACGGCAGTCTGCAGTGGATATATATATATATATATATATATATATATATATATATATATATATATATATATATATATATATATATATATATATATATATATATATATAATGTGCGTGGGTGTATCAACGAGCGCGTGTACGCAGTATCGCCGCTGAATAAACCATGCCACTTGTTGCTGACATTTATTGACTAAATCTTAAAACCTATTTCACTACACATTTTCACAGATTTAATATTTAATCAATGTACTTTACGTTTAAATAAGGGACAAAGGTTTTACTACGCTTCGATTTAATTCAATGTGTTGGCTCTGTAAGCCATAATATCTTACGACTTTCTCTAACAACTATTTTTGACATCTGACATTTGAAACTCAAAACATTTTACTATTTACATTTTACTTCATGACATTCTGGGTTTGAAGTTACATTTTATCATGACGGTGTATAAACTGAATAAAGTTGTAAAGTTGTTAGCACAGTTGTTCAGTCTTGATTCATTAGCTAAATAATGAGAACTGCAGTGACTACTATTTTTCATATTTCGGGAGCCAACCCCTTGTAGACACACACGTGAGAAAAAGTGATTGAATACTGCACTAACTTAGCTGGAATATTTACGAAGCTAGTGCTGTGAGGTACAACTGCTATTAGTATCCTTTTGATTAACGTGGAATTCAAACAGCACTCGCCTAGTGAGGAGTGGAATTCTTCTGATGACGAATTCAAATGTCCCGTCAAATTAACCCACGATGGAATTTCCATAAACCTCATTCTTCAAATTAACCCATGAATGAATTTCCATAGACCTCATTCTTCAAATTAACCCACAATGGAATTTCCATAAACCTCATTTTTTCAGAATTAACCCACGATGGAATTTCCATAAACCTCATTCTTCAAATTAGCCCACGATGGAGTTTCCATAAACCTAGTGCTTCAAATTAACCCACGATGGAATTTCCATAAACCTCATTCTTCAAATTAACCCACGATGGAATTTCCATAAACCTCGTTCTTCAAATTGACCCACGATGGATTTTCCATAAACCTCATTCTTCAAATTAACCCACAATGGAATTTCCATAAACCTCATTTTTCAGAATTAACCCACGATGGAATTTCCATAAACCTCATTCTTTAAATTAACCCACGATGGAGTTTCCATAAACCTCATTCTTCAAATTAACCCACGATGAAATTTCCATAAACCTCATTCTTCGAATTAACCCACGACGGATTTCCATAAACCTCATTCTTCAAATTAACCCACGATGGGATTTCCATAAAACTCATTCTTCATATTAACCCACGATGGAAGTTCCATAAACCTCATTCTTCAAATTAACCCACGATGGAATTTCTCTAAACCCCATTCTTCGTAGAATGACAAGATGGAAATTCATCCAAAATTGTAAGCAAAATCAAATGAAATTAGGCTCAATGCTCAACCATTCACTAAAATTCTATGCTTAAGAAAACCAAGGCAAGACACTGACTTTTACAAAATATATTATGTACAAATGTTTTCTGAAATCCTTAATGCCATATATTTTCCATAACTATGATGAGAAATATATGTCAACACTTAAAACCATTAGACATAAAGCCTTGCCCTCCTATCATTAATAATTCATTGGAAATTTATAAAATTTACCATACATCTTCAGACAGTACTGAAGAAATTCTTACAACTAACACCTTGGGCCCCTCACAAATATATTTCTCATTTAATGTGAAAAATTATTTCCACTTACATATTAACTTCTCTTCATCTTCCCTCCTTAATATGGACGACAGAATTCTGAGCAGTTTAAATGGACGACAGAACTCTGAGCAGTTTAAATGGACGACAGAATTCTGAGCAGTTTAAATGGACGACAGAATTCTGAGAAGTTTAAGTGGACGACAGAACCCTGAGCAGTTTAAATGGACGACAGAATTCTGAGCAGTTTAAATGGACGACAGAATTCTGAGCAGTTTAAATGGACGACAGAATTCTGAGCAGTTTCAGCCTCCTTCGGCCACGTCACATTTGAACCATAGCTTTGGCCAAAAATGTTAGTTTATGATTGAGGAAGAAAATTTAATCTTTCAACTGTCAAATGTTTCAACATAAATTTTTGCAGTTATTAACTTCACTGCTAATAGCTTTGGGCAACGAGATGCGATTTAATATAAAGTTAAAACAAATGGTGTGATTGTTAAAAGCGAACGAAAAATCATGAAACAAATGACTTAAATAACCGCAAACATGCACCGCACACACCTGTTTGTGCGATGGACCATAAGGCAGATGTTCCAATTAATGGCAAATTACCAATTCAGTCCTCCTATACAGAGGTACCACCCCAGTTGGCCGTGGTAAAATTATATACATGCAAGTGCATATACATCACTCTCTCTCTCTCTCTTTACCACCCACCAGTCCACCCAGCTGGTAATGGGTTCAAGAATCAGCTGTGATTAAAAATGGGTGGGGGCAGGAAACCTCATCCCAACATCTTGATACCCAGGAAATATGTACCCTTCTTACGTCATATATATATATATATATATATATATATATATATATATATATATATATATATATATATATATATATATATATATATATATATATAAAACTGGCAGCCGGTTTGCCTGTATGAATTAAAGACTCACAAGTGCAGTGATTATAAGACAACACATGCTTACTTACGTCAAGCGCAGCCGTCGAATCGAAGGAAAATCAATTTACCTGGAACGAAAATGCAAAACAGCGTTACAATGTATTCTTTCTATAGCTATGATATGCAGGTATATTTTCACATATATATTTTTCGGATATATATTTTTATAGCTAATAATGATCTCTTAACTCTCTTCGACTTCCATAACCTTTTTTTTTTAATACGATTATCACTGTAAGCCTATATCCGAGTTGGCAATAAATGAAGAAGCTTTATTGCCAATTTCCTAGAAAGGATTCAAATCGACGCACAGAGGTTCCAGCTAGGATGCATTAATACATATCTACGTGTAAGTCATGAACTTAAGAGTCGTTATGTTTAATAAAAAATAAATGAACTGAGTCTCTATTTACTAGACCCTTTTATTCATTACAACCTTCGCTACACTAATGAATTCAAGTTTCATTCCCGTTTTTTGCACAATTCCTCGCACCCAGTTATTCCCGCTTTATCTATTCGGTGGTACACTTCTTCCCCCATCCTACCACAATCCGTTGAATTCAATCCCATATACCTATACGAATCAGCTACTTCCATTTCTCCCTCTATCCATTCATAGAGACATTCACGGCTATATCTTCCTTGTCTCAACTGACCCGAATAGCCTTATTCACGCTCACATTTACTCGCAGCTTTCTCCTCTTCCAAACAGTTTCAAATTCTTTCCCTAGTTTCTGCCGTTTCTCTTGACTATCCCTAATCAGCCCATCAGTTCTGTACTTACTACAAAAATCGCCTATCCAAACTCCTTCCAAGTTTCGCTTTCTTCTCCCACGACACTGTACCTACATCAGCTGTCCTTTTTCTGATCTCTAACATCACTCGATTCACAAAGATATTAGAACAGAATATAGGATTTAGGCCAAAGGTCAAGCGCTGGAACCTATGAGGTTATTCAGCGCTGAAAGGAAAACTGAGGGTAAAGGAGGCTTGAAAGGTGTAACAGGGGGAAAACCTCGCGGTTGCACTATGAAACAATTGTTAGGAGAGGGTGGAAAAGAAGGTGGAAGAAAGAGAATATGAACGGAGGTACAGTAAAAGGAATGAAAGGGGCTGCAAAGACCCTTAAGTAACGCCTACAGTGCACCGCATGAGATGCACTGATGGCATTACTCACCACCCCCCCCCCTATGGGTCTCAAATATATTGAACAGCAGTCAAATAAGATACCCTAGCCTCAAATCCACTTTTAAATCTAACCAGTCAATCTGCCATCAACGTATTGTAATATCACATTTTGCTTCATCATAAAAACGTTAAATCACACTCAGCAAGATGTTACATGTATCGCAGATCGTCACCACCCTCTAAATTGGCTTTTTATCGGTGCCACCATAAGGTTTTTCTAGGTCCATATATTAGCTTACTGTAAGCCTAAAAAGCGACTTGCCTAAGTCCAAGAATAAATGTATTTTTTGGTTGCTTTTCTGGAAAAATATTTAGAGAAGAACTATTGCATTTCATACCACATACAGCCTTAGTCCTTTACTTTCTAACAGTTCACATAACTGTTTCGCAACAGTTAATCCCCATTTCCTTGTCAATAGCCTCGCTGTTCTTTCACTAATCAGTTGTCTGTCTCACTTTCTTAATGCAAATTTTACCATACATCCTTACATATTAATTATTGCTATGTCCTATAATAAATCTTATACCATATATATACATATATATATATACACATGTAGATATATATTTATATATAAATATATATATGTATATATATACATTATATATACATATATATATACACATACACACATGCATTCATATAATGATAAGTACACCTGTACGCACGCCCTAGTTTATAAGTTTAAACTGGCCAGAGCATCCACAGCGTACACAATTTACTTTTACCAGACAGTCGGCAGATATCGGAAAAACACTTGCGAATAGATTAATAAGCACTGAATAAAATATACACACGCTGCCCTACTCACGGGAAGCAACTTGGATTGCTGAAGAAACAAAGAACATAAAACACATACACACACACACACACAC
This sequence comes from Macrobrachium rosenbergii, assembly GCF_040412425.1. Taxonomy (NCBI): domain Eukaryota; kingdom Metazoa; phylum Arthropoda; class Malacostraca; order Decapoda; family Palaemonidae; genus Macrobrachium; species Macrobrachium rosenbergii. The sequence continues at coordinate 29,364,788 of NC_089787.1, read as the reverse complement.
ACACACACACACACATATATATATATATATATATATATATATATATATATATATATATATATATATATTATACATAATCTCCATGAAGATGAGAACATCAAAATTTCAAGCTAAGATATTACTATCGTAAAACAATTCTTGTATTTTAATAGTTTACTTACATTTTCATCTATCTATTTTTTCATGCGTTATTTTTTTATTTAGTAATAACTGGTCTCTTCTACTTGAATTTCCTATTACCTTCTGTTACTTCTTTCAAATAAACACAATAATATTCTTTGGAAGCTTGAATTTCAATTCAATGGCCCCTTTGGTGGGCTCCTTCCATATGAATAGGGCTCATCTTCTGAATAAAAATAAGAATAATATATATATATACAGCACATATAATATATGTGCTGTATATATATATATATATTATTCTTATTTTATACATATAATCATAAGCTGCATAGTAAATATATAAATCTCTTAGCTCAAGAATTCATATATCTATCATAAATAAATCATGCCAATTCCACGAAACAAATACCAACGAAAAATCTAATCCGTAAAAAAATATGGGCAGAAAAAAAAATAGGCAATGGCAACCGGAAACGTTTTAGACACATTGATACCAGATGTCGCTATTCAACGAAACGTTCCACGAGTTGATGCCAGATGCCTACTTGAACAACAAACACTGTTTGCGCAATGTGCCGGAGGCTGATTTATTAGAGGAGTACTGCGAAAGAGTTTGTGATAAAAAAAAGATTTAACTGAGAACTCGGCTTTCCCGGGGAGAGAGAGAGAGAGAGAGAGAGAGAGAGAGAGAGAGAGAGAGAGAGAGAGAGAGAGAGAGAGAGATATTAGCTTCTAAAACGGAAGCAAGAACCTTTGTTTCTGAAAACGAAATGAGAGATAATAGCTACCTATTCAAGCAAGCACAAGCACAGAGAGAGAGAGAGAGAGAGAGAGAGAGAGAGAGAGAGAGAGAGAGGAGAGAGAGAGAGGGCGGCTTCTCAAAAGAAAACAAGCAGAAATCTTATTTCCCAATAGGAAACGAGATAATAATTATCTACCCAAATGCGCAAAAGAACAGATGAACGGAGAGAGAGAGAGAGAGAGAGAGAGAGAGAGAGAGAGAGAGAGAGAGAGAGAGAGAGAGAGAGAGAGAGAGAGAATCTTAAATTTGTAATTTCATCATTGGAAAGTCAGGACAAGCAAAACAAAACTCAAATCTATTATGGAAACCACAAAAAATGGAATAAAGGATGACAAACAAAACTGATTTCTGAGATGAGAAGAATTGTTCCACCCTCATTTTTTTATTAGAATTTTTGCAATTACGAATATGAGCATTTTCGTCGATTGAGTACCAGTACCAATGCTATCAGCTTAATAACGATTATAATATCGCCTGTTATTTAATTATATTAATTTCATAATCATTATCATTATTCATCTTGTCATTTCTGCGTAGTGATGCTACATTTCTACCATTCTCGCAATCACTCGCCACGGAGAGAGAGAGAGAGAGAGAGAGAGAGAGAGAGAGAGAGAGAGAGAGAGAGAGAGAGAGAGAGAGAGAGAGAGAGCAGCTTCTCAAAACAAAACAAAGCCTTATTTTTGAAGAGAGAATGGGATAATCGTCATTTATCCAAACACTCGCATAATCATAGAGAGAGAGAGAGAGAGAGAGAGAGAGAGAGAGAGAGAGAGAGAGAGAGAGAGAGAGAGAGAGAGAGAGAGTTTAGAGTTCTATTGAACTTCGAAGGCGGAGTCATGCATTACCTCAGAATAGCCTCTTTCCGTACATTATCAGGATAAATTATCGTGCGATTTCCAGGAATCTCTGAATCACCAGAGGACTGCAGTCTGGGCATCTATCGAGAATGGATATGAGATCCGGGTCTTATATAAACCTCAAATACATTACGCAGGCACTAGGCACAGCCATTCTGAACAGAGATGAAGAATTTAGATTTTAAGCAAAGCTTAAGTCAAGATACCTTACTCTGAAATTTCTTCTGATCGTATTTACCAAGTTTACTGATTGTATATTATGAGTCAAGGGGTCACCACAATATTTTAAAAGGGAGGAGGAGGAGGAGGAGGAGGAGGAGACTGAGAGGTTGGAAAAGGGGTGGGGAGATGGAATGTAAGGAAAAGGATAAGAGAGAGTTTAAATGGATTTCGTTATTTCCGTTACATAAATGTAATTAATTACAGACCAAAAATAAAAACACAGTTCCGCGTTCATTCCATTAAAACAAAACAAAAAAAACGAACTGTTATTATCATTAATACATTCCTTCAAACCAAACGCAGAAAAACCAATTACGATTCACAAATGACGATGATCGTAATTGATAACGCAATGCGTTCGGGAACCAGGAATCAGAGTGAGGAGCCAGATGGATGATAATTAGATTCCCGACCCATTCAATAGGTCACAGGTGTTCGCCAGCGGTTAACTTTGCGGCATGGCAGGAAACGAACATAACAGTGATCGAATGAGCCCGACATGATCGCGGGCAGACAGAGAAAAGAATTTGATGAAGTTAACCAATGGCGAACAACTGAATGTTGGGCATAAAACCAATAATAAAGAGAAAGTGAAAAACGAAAAGTGGTCAGATAGATGTGACTGACATAAATGTAAAATTCCACCCCTCCAGAGAGAGAGAGAGAGAGAAAGAGAGAGAGAGAGAGAGAGAGAGAGAGAGAGCTACTTAAAAGAAAACAAGAAACCTTATTTCTGTAGAAGGAATGCGATAAACGTTGTTTATTCAAACGCGCATAAGCACAAATAATGACAGAGAGAGAGAGAGAGAGAGAGAGAGAGAGAGAGAGAGAGAGAGAGAGAGAGCTATTTAAAAAAACAACAAACCTTATTTCTGTAGAAGGAATGCGATAAACGTTGTTTATTCAAACGCGCATAAGCACAGATGATGACACAGAGAGAGAGAGAGAGAGAGAGAGAGAGAGAGAGAGAGCTTAGCTACTTAAAAGAAAACAAGAAACCTTATTTCTGTAGAAGGAATGCGATAAACGTTGTTTATTCAAATGCGCATAAGCACAGATGATAGACAGAGAGAGACAGAGAGAGAGAGAGAGAGAGAGAGAGAGAGAGAGAGAGAGAGAGAGAGAGAAGCTATTTAAAAGAAAACAAACCTTATTTCTGTAGAAGGAATGCGGTAAACGTTGTTTATTCAAACGCGCATAAGCACAGATGACGAGAGAGAGAGATAAGCACAGAGAGAGAGAGAGAGAGAGAGAGAGAGAGAGAGAGAGAGAGAGAGCTACTTAAAAGAAAACAAGAAACCTTATTTCTGTAGAAGGAATGCGATAAACGTTGTTTATTCAAACGCGCATAAGCACAAATAATGACAGAGAGAGAGAGAGAGAGAGAGAGAGAGAGCTACTTAAAAGAAAACAAGAAACCTTATTTCTGTAGAAGGAATGCGATAAACGTTGTTTATTCAAACGCGCATAAGCACAAATAATGACAGAGAGAGAGAGAGAGAGAGAGAGAGAGAGAGAGAGAGAGAGAGAGAGAGAGCTACTTAAAAGAAAACAAGCCTTATTTCTGTAGAAGGAATGCGGTAAACGTTGTTTATTCAAACGCGCATAAGCACAGATGACGAGAGAGAGAGAGAGAGAGAGAGAGAGAGAGAGAGAGAGAGAGAGAGAGAGAGAGAGAGAGAGAGCTACTTAAAAGAAAACAAGAAACCTTATTTCTGTAGAAGGAATGCGGTAAACGTTGTTTATTCAAACGCTCATAAGCGCAGAGAGAGAGAGAGAGAGAGAGAGAGAGAGAGACACTTTAAAGAAAACAAGAAACCTTATTTCTGTAGAAGGAAGGTAAACGTTGTTTATTCAAACGCGCATAAGCACAGATGAGAGAGAGAGAGAGAGAGAGAGAGAGAGAGAGAGAGAGAGAGTAAACGGAAATAAAAATAATTCACAGCAATTATGACATATCGAAGAAAAAACTATAATCTAATTTGCAGAATTTCATTCTGCAAAACTTAATATAATTCCGCTAAAATAAAATGTGTTAATTCTTTCAATTTTATTTCTGCTGAAAGCGACTGAAAGTATAAACACCTCTTACTATAAATACTAGTTTACTCTTACAATAAAACTCATGAAGTTTAAAGATAAATTTTAAAGATGAAGT
>NC_089787.1:29330623-29355623 GCF_040412425.1 Macrobrachium rosenbergii | reverse complement strand
TATGAATAAAAAAGGTAATATTAACATACAAAGGAAATAAAAGAGCAGAAAAAATATAATTTCCCTAAAATATTGTGACATACACTAACGAGGCTAATTTTAAAATAGACGAACATTATGAATGAAAAATAACTGTAAAAGATCATTGCAATAAAAGCGAATAACTGTAAAAGATCATTGCAATAAAAGCGCAGAAACTTTAACTTCTCTGAAACATTACGACACCCAATAACAAGATTAATTTTAAAAGAAGAGAAATTTGTTAATGAAAAGGTAATTGTAAAAAACCAATGGAACACAAGGGCAGAAAATATAATTTTCCCTGACTTACTCGTCATAAGCATACAAAATATATGAACCCCACAAACTCTGTCATATGCAAAATAAATGTAATTCACTCAGCCAGCAAAGATACAATACAAAACCCAGAAAATAAACGTAATAAAACTGCATCTTTAGTTCTAAATATTTTAATGGTCGACAGGAATCTATATTTGCAGAATTCTGTAGCATATTTCATTTCAGTCTAAATGTATTTGTATTTCGTAGCGAGGATCGTGTCATTCATTCTTTCTTTTCAATATTCACCGACAAGAAACAATATATATATATATATATATATATATATATATATATATATATATATATATGTATATGTATATATATACATATATATATATATATTATATATATACAGTATATATATATATATACATATATATATATATTATATAGATACATATGTATATGTATATGTGTATATATATATATATATATATATATATATATATATATATATATATATATCTATATCAAGTCGACATTAATACATGTATATGTATTAATATCACCTCTCAACAATTAATGCCTTCTATCAAATTCTCCTCTAAAACCTTAACTTTAAAAATTATCACAGAGAAAAATACGATGAATCTGACTCAGGTTTAACACTTGTATCGATGAGTTTCATATAAATGATGAATAAGACCTACAAGAAAGGAATAAACTGAATTAAACTGAATTGAAAATAGAATTTAGGCCAAAAGCCAAGCACTGGGACCAATGAGGTCAATCAGCGCTGAAACGGAAATTGACAGTAGAAAGTCTGAAAGGTGTAACAGGAGGAAAACCTCGCAATTGCACTATGAATTGTAAGGAGAGTGTGGAAAGTAAGATGGAAGAAAGAGAATATGAAAGGACGTGCAGTAAAAGGAACGAAAAGGGTTGCAGCTAGGGGCCGACGGCACGCTGCAAAGAACCTTAAGTAATGCCTACATTGCACCGCATGAGGTGCACAGACTGCACTACCCCCCTACGGTGGGAAAAAAAAGAAATTAACAACTGCCAGCTATAAAGAATATATTAAGAATAGAGATTAATAGACAACATATTCCACTGAGAAACAGGAAAACAACAATCTTCAAAAACAGGAATAAAACGGATTATTTATTCAGCCGAAAAACAAATAATATTGAAATTAAAAACATTAAGAAGACAGACTATACACTTCACTAACTTAGAGAGAAACTATCAAATTCTTAAAGGAATTAGAAAACAAACTACACAAAAAGAGAGAAATTACAGCAATCTTCAATGAAAATATTAAGCACAATGACTATGCGCTTCACCGAGTAACAATTAACGACTGCATTCTTCAAGGAATTTGCCAGGAAACCAGACTTACCGAATGGTAAAAATAACTTTACGAAATCTTTACAGAAAAAAAAAACTATGCACTCAACCGAGTCAGCAATATGGTGTTGCTATCTCTTTCTCTCTTCCTAAAAAAAAAAAAAAAAAAAAAAACTTGCACGCCACCTATTAATAGAAACTTACTAGAATCTTAACATAAAGTGTTACTAAAATGTATAATGTCCAGCCGAGTCACGGTACAACTCAAAATATACTTCAGGAAAATACCAAGGAAAAACAGTAACCACTCCACTAAGAAATGTTAGACTTACCGCGATAGATAATAAACCAAGTATATTCTGCTAAATCATAACGAGAGAGAGAGAGAGAGAGAGAGAGAGAGAGAGAGAGAGAGAGAGAGAGAGAGAGAGAGAGAGATTATCCTTGCATGTTGTCACCTAGGTTACCAGAAATTTGATATGTTAACAACTGAGCCAAATATGTAAAGTAAGAAAATAATATTATCTCAGCATCGTTAGAAATTCGCTAATAATTGAGCCAAATCTATAAGAAAATAATATTACCTCAGCATCGTTAAAAAGTTCGCTAACAACTGAGTCAAATCTATAAGAAAATAATATTCCTTAAGTATCGTTTAAAGATTGCTAACAACTGAGTCAAATCTATAAGAAAATAATATTATCAGCATCGTTAAAAAGATCGCTGAGTGAAATCTATAAGAAAATAATATTCTCTCAGCATCGTTTAAATATCCCTAACAGCTGAGTCAAATATGCAATATGAGAAGTACTACAGGATTATCTCGGTAGCGTTAAAAAGATCAACCAAACTAAGAAAAGTCTCACTTGAACAAAGGCTTTCAGTTACCTCCAGTACAACAAGAGGAATTGAACCCTTATCATTGAAGGTGCTCTTATTCAGCCCTTTTATGCAGCAACACCCATTCGGCCACCTCTTGCCACATTCCTGCATGAGTCAGTAATCCTCGGACTGCGAGAATGAGTGTTCCTTTCTTTCTATACTACCGAGCTTTGGCACTCAGTCTTCCAGATTATTATAACCTTTCCTTCTGACCCCGGGGAATGAAAGCACACTTGGCTGTCTGATGAAGTTTCCTTCGTATCCAAAACAATATAGTAAACAGAACTGCATGATTCTTTTGCCTTCTGCTAGTCTTCATTTTTTTGACCTCAGGCACTAATGTCCCTTCGTCCTCAAGCCAGGCGACTGGCTCTAATTCTATACCCAGCCAGGCTTAAATGATTTTCCGTTGGTCGTTATGCTAAACACCCACATATATAGAGGGAGTAATAAGACTACCCTCCACAATATATATAAATATAAGTATAAATATCAGTGAGTTACCAAACTGACAAGGAAATTCACGAACATACAAAGAAGTTAAAGGGACGTCAAAAACAACATACGTCAACTGATACAACTGAGAAACAAATTTGACAAGTAGGGTGCTTTCAAACATCCCAATGCGTGCACAGACATTCTTGAAGCCAGACGTCAGGATGGGTATCAGATGACCCTTCTTTTTCCTCTTCTTCTTCTTCTTCTTCTTCTTCTTCATGATGCCACGTACCACATGAACTTCCACTCTATTCCTTGTCTTCCCATCTGGATCAGTTCTGTTGGAATTCTCTCAACTTCCTGACACTCCCTTGTACCTCTTTCTCTCCCCAACCCCTCTCTCTTATTCATCTCCCTAGATTTCTCATTCCAAGATAAATTCTCCAATGCTTCCCTTCTTAACAGATGCCCCAAAAATTAAATACACAATACTTGGGACGTTTACCATACAAGAAAAAGAACACAAACATTCCCAATAGCTACGAAGAATAGCATAAAGGAACATGAACATAAACAAATACCCAATATTTCGACGCGCACCATACAAAAAAAAAAAAACCATCGTTACCAATGACTTCCAAACGTTTGTAAACACTCTCAAACACCTGACCTGCTTTACGTAAAGGCCGCGGGAGCAGATCCACTGTGTATTAACCTGCAACCTGCAGCCGCGTGACCTTACCCACAAGAAGCATGGATGGGTGGGGGAGAGAATGTCCAGAGGGTGGAGGAGGAGGAGGAGGAGGAGGAGGATAATGTCAGAGAGATGGGCGGAATGATGAAGGAGGCGAAGAAGCCTCACAAAGCTCACTATTTTTGGGTGACACAAGCAAAGGCTCAATAGATTCTGCTGTTGCCTAGGGACTCGGACTCGTAATCTGTGCTGCTGTGCCCTGCTGCTGCTGCTGCTGCTGCTGCTGTTCCTCATGCCACCTTAGCTCCTCTCTCCTTCTCTCTCTCTCTCTCTCTCTCTATATATATATATATTATATACCTTCATAAACATAATTATATATTTATATATATATAGATGTATATATATATGTATGTATACGTACATATACATATATATAAATATGTATAGATACATGTATATACATAGATATATATATATATATACATATATCTTTTCCAAAACAAATATCTTATCTCATTTTTCCATCTATATTTAACTAAATCTCTCTCTCTCTCTCTCTCTCTCTCTCTCTCTCTCTCTCTCTCTCTCTCTCTCTCTTTAATATGCCCATTTACATGCCGTATTTTTACACAACAAAACTTAGCATAAGCGAGGCAGGGATTAGCATGAGCCAATCTCTACCCCGGCAACTTATTTTTCACTGAATTCACTTTTTCTTGCGTCAAGGGAAGCCTTATATTTTCACAACACAAGAGAGGTGTTCCAGCGTGCGGGCAGAGTGTTCGTGCGTTTGTTTTGACTAACAAACATTCTTTGTTTCCTCCTTGAAAACAGACTCTTTGTCTTATTTCTTACTTCCACTTTGAAGGCTTCTTGATGGAGGTATGGTACGCCCGAGGGGCAATGGGTAGCAACGTGGCCCCAGAGAGAGAGAGAGAGAGAGAGAGAGAGAGAGAGAGAGAGAGAGAGAGCAGAGCCAGTGAGTAACTCTGTATAAGAAGGTAATAGTCGAAACCTTTCCTCAATATAAACAATTGATAATTATGTAAATGACCTGCTATACTTATGTCATATAACGACAAAATATGCTCATATTACTAAGACGACAATCAAGTGAATAGCTACTTGGCAGACAACTAGTTATGTTAAAAATGGTTCAAAAAAGTCTTCAATATGAACACCATATTCTTTGGAAGCTTGAATTTCAAGTCAATGGCCCCTGTGGGTTTGTTCCATGGGAACAGGATTCATCTTCTGAATAATAATAATAATAATAATAATAATAATAATAATAATAATAATAATAATAATAATAATAATAATATGATTGAGCGACGAAAACAATATATAAGCTTGAATTTCAAGTCAATGGCCCCTGTGGGTTTGTTCCATGGGAACAGGATTCATCTTCTGAATAATAATAATAATAATAATAATAATAATAATAATAATACTGAGCGACGAAAACAACATAAAGGAAATTTCACGGCTAAAGCAAGACGCACACAACCAACGGAGCTCCAATTACTGCTGCGTTCTCCCAAACACCTGCAAAAGTCACCTGTGATATCGTGGCCCTATCATACACTTTCGTTATCATTATCGTCACATTATTTTATTTCCTCCATACGTGATGTTGGTTTTTTTTTTTCCCATTCCTCGATGATCTCGCAACGAGATGTATGAACGATTTGATAACGTCGGTAAACGTTAAAAACAAAAATCAGCAAATGGAAATCCCGATAAGAGATACCGCTAACGTGTGTGTGTGAGAGAGAGAGAGAGAGAGAGAGAGAGAGAGAGAGAGAGAGAGAGAGAGAGAGAGTTAGTTTTTCTGAGCTTCGACGAAGTATCTTCCGAAACCTACCTTTTCAAAAGTACTTTGTGAGGATGAATAATGAATATACTTAATAATTGCAGAAATATGTGGATGAATTCAAGAGCTATATTCCTGATATGATTAGATATACTGGAATCATAAAATAAAGTAAAGAGGAATGGAAAGAGGGAGAGAGGGAGGAGGGGAGGGGAATTAGTGGAGGGTGGAGTACTTCTGGTCAGTATGATTTCTCATTTAAGAAATATCTTCGATTTTTTGGAGGTCTAGTTCCTGCATCCACTATATACAAAGATCTAAAATGTAGCTCTGTATTGATTTTGGTACTTCTGAAAAGGTCATATTTTAGAGATAAGGTAATGCATCGAATCCAATATTTTAGAGATAAGGTAATGCATCGAATCCGTCTTCCAAGCTGAAATGAGAATTCACCTGCTCTCTCTCTCTCTCTCTCTCTCTCTCTCTCTCTCTCTCTCTCTCTCTCTCTCTCTCTCTCTCTCTCTTTTAAAATTATGAAATTTCATGGCGTCATCTGCATAAATAATGTTCTCTCTCTCTCTCTCTCTCTTACGATAATGAAATTTCATGAGGTCATGCCCATAAATAATGCTCTCTCTCTCTCTCTCTCTCTCTTACAATAATGAAATTTCACGAGGTCATGGCCATAAATAATGGTATATCTCTCTCACTCTTTTTATATTTATGAAATTTCATGACATCATCTCTATAAAAAATATTATCTCTCTCTCTCTCTCTCTCTCTCTCTCTCTCTCTCTCTCTCTCTCTCTCTCTCTCTCTCTCTCTCTCTCTCTCGTCCTTGTACTCAGGTCATTTAAACTATCATCAAAATCACTATCATCATTATAATTTCAAAAATCACCTTTACAAAACACACATAATAGAAAACAGAAAGCGCCATTTAACCTATATAGTAAATATAATGGAAGTGACCTAATCAACAAATTTAATTTATTTTCTCCATTATTTTTACTCATACCATGAAGGAACCATACTTCCTAAATACTCAAATGTCAAACCTACAGGCATCAAAACATACATACAAAAATAATACAAAAAGATGCATCAAATCCGTAAAACCCCCCACATACACTGCGCAACTCACCTTTACCTACTATATACTCTTTCGTTTCTATGTAACACCATCTGTCCTGCCCTACGTAGGCCCTCCTCCCCTCCTTCCCCCATTGCACTTTCTACTGTCATACTCTCTGAACCAAACTATCAGCCACAATTCTCTCCACATGGCCAAACCATCTCCAAACATTCTAATCCATCCTTTCACCTAAACTACATCTTTTACTGCTGTATTTCTTCACATTCCATACCATTCCAGTTCTTCTTGTGCTATTTTCAAATAGCAGTTTCACTGGTTGGGCTCTTGTCAGGAAAATAGGAGAAGAAAACCAGATTCTAAAGGAAAGATTACTCTTTCCAACATAATAAGATATTGCTCTTTGGAGAGGTCTATAGGGCGAGTCTGTGGAGCTACCGTTGATTTAGGAAAGGCACTTCATTATACATAACTGTCGCCTTACATTTTAAAAATACTGGAGTCACCTTCTCAAGCCATTAAACAGCCGATGAGAGAGAGAAAGAAAGAGCAGGAGATAAAAAGCACATACAAGAAAATATTTCAGTGTTAAAATGGGAGGTAATAATCAATAAGTCTACATCTGTCCATTCATGCTTAAATATGATTTTCAATTACGCAGGTGTTCACGTCGAATTCAAGGACACATTCGGGAAGGGAAATTAAAATGAATCGGACACCTTGGCCTTAGGACACCACTTATAAAACTTCAACATTCCTGTACATGAAATCTGTGCAAATAGGCTTTTTTTTTCTTATATAAACTGTCTGGGATTTTGTTAGAGTCATACTCACCAATCCTTCTCAGATTCTTTCACAAACTGCTACCAATGACTTTCGTCTACCTTCATTAAGCCTTGTAATTTATTACATAAGACTTGAGATATTTCATAAAAATACTGTGCTCAAATTTAGCCTAACCCCAAATTTGGCTGGGTTATATCAATGTAATACCGACAATTTTATTCATTCATCAACAAAATTATTATACCAGTTACTATTGTATTAGACATACAACAGAACCGTGTTTATTAAAATTCACATTAAAGACAGCTTAGTTCTTTAATATCCTATCACAATGGCAGAAGTTGAACATACCTTTATCTGACTCAAGTTGAATATACCTTTGTCTGACCCAAGTTGAACATACCTTTATCTGACCCAAAACAAAAAATTATAGAGTAATACACGTAATGAGCATAACAGCAGAGGCAACACTCAAATAACTGTCCCATCTTAGCATCCACAGACATCCCAATTCTTGCTCAATTTCTTCATACAACTGATATGCCTTTCTCTCTTCGCCTACGAAGTGACTCATCTCTTCTCTCATTCTAACATCACTGTTTTGTTTTCTCCCAAATACTTATACCAGTCAACCACAACCATTTATCTTCCATCCATATTAACATTCTTTGCTCTGTCTTACTGGTTTCTACTTGCCTTAATAATCTGTCAACTTTCTCCTCTTGCGAACACTTTCAGACCCTTCCACTAAATTATGTATTAAGGGAATGCAAAACATCATATAGCCCGTCAATATGTGTAATTTTTTCCTTGACGAATCAAAATCCCTCGTGCTTGCCGTAACGCAAGCACCATCGCCATTAGAACATAAGATCCAATATCTAATGACATCTACATACGTACATATATGCATACATACACACACAATCTAATGACACCTACATACGTACATATATACATACATACACACACACTATATATATATATATATATATATATATATATATATATATATATATATATATATATATATATATATATATATATATATATATGTATGTATATATATTGTGTGTGTACTTTCTAAACCAATTCCACTATGTATGAATCCCACCCTCTTAAGAAAAATGAAAACCAAAATACCCAACATATTGTTAACATGCTATCACAGGGAATAATCTTTCACATACCTGCAAGCCACGTTAAACTAATTAATCAGGACTGCTAATTTCTATATTACCTGGGATTATTCATATGAGCAGATGTTCTTTTTCCCCTCGTCCCGTTAATGAGATATCAGTCCAATCATAACATTGCTATTGAATGTAGCCCAAAGGAACTGAATAATATTATGAGGGTTAATTGGTAAAGGACAGGAAAATTTATTCAAATCACCTTTTCATTATTTTCTTGAATGTCAATCAGTTCATTTTTTTTACAAGGTTAAACGAACAAAATGCGCTGTACAATGGAAATGAAAATGATTTTAATAAAAGTTAACTGATGAAGCTTAATCTTTAGATAATAATGTTTAGATTTATTGACTTTATTTTCCAAAAATGTTTTATAATATCGTCGTTTCACGTTGTTACTAATATCATAAAAGGAGAAGAAAAATATTTCCATAAATATAGTTAAATATATTTTGGCTTTTTATATAATAATATCTTTAACCTTTCATGTTATTTCCCGAAAATGTTTTTAAAGCATCGCCATATTATGTTGATACTAATGACACACCAATTTTCAGTTACAATTTCTGTAGCTGCTATCTGAATCTCTCTACAGAAATTATTAAGCTAAATGTAACCCCTTTCACGCTCTGAATATCTTTACAAAAAAACAATCAAAGGAACCCCTTTCAGGCTTCGCATACCTCACAAATCTTGCCGTACAATACACATATCAATCATTACCCTAATTCTGAGACACGCGCATATACACAAATTTAGGCAATCTATTTCAGAGGACCCTTTCCCCCCCCAACAACTATTGGCGAGGCCAGAGTCTACAATCCAGCTTATAAATTCCTCTCGGTTCATCCCAGATACCTCTGGCTGTAAGAGCTTATCCCCCAAAATACCTCACTCTGGGAGGGGTTTATCCGGAATATCTTGCTAGGAGGGGATGCTGAGAGGATAAAATATGAGTTGGCCCTCGCTCTCGCCACGGAATATCTTACGAATGGAAGCTTACTTTCTTTTCTCTCTCTCGCTACTGTATCTCGTGAAAGGGAAACACTACTTTCTCTTTCTGTTGCATTTTGTGACGGGAATCTCTCTCCATTTCCCTGTGTTTTGCATCGTATGAAGGGAAACCCACTCTCTCTCTCTCTCTCTCTCTCTCTCTCTCTCTCTCTCTCTCTCTCTCTCTCTCTCTCTCTCTCTGCTATAGCATCTATGGGTATGTTAGGTCTCCCACACTCTCTTGTTTTCCATGTACAGAAAACTATATATCTCTTTTATGTCTGACGTATTCTACAAAAGGAAGCTGACTCTCTCGGTTGCGTCTTGTAAACGGAAGCTCTCTAAGTTATCCAATAAAGTTTAGTTTATCCTCACTCCGGTGGGTTTTATAAAAGAAGACCCCCCTCTCTCTCTCTCTCTCTCTCTCTCTCTCTCTCTCTCTCTCTCTCTCTCTGTTGTATCTCTGTATTCTGGGAAAAACTATGTTCATATATGCTGTAAAAAAATCTCTCTCTCTCTCTCTCTCTCTCTCTCTCTCTCTCTCTCTCTCTCTCTCTCTCTCTCTGTTGTATTCTGTAATGGGAAAAACTATGTTCATATATCTCTCTCTCTCTCTCTCTCTCTCTCTCTCTCTCTCTCTCTGTTGTACTCTGTAATGGAAAGTTCTATATTTGATATATGCTGTAAAAGGAATCTCTCTCTCTCTCTCTCTCTCTCTCTCTCTCTCTCTCTCTCTCTCTCTCTCTCTTTTATTGTAGTCTGCAATGGAAATTCTATATTTGATATATGCTGTAAAAGGAAATTCTCTCTCTCTCTCTCTCTCTCTCTCTCTCTCTCTCTCTCTCTCTCTCTCTCTCTGTACTCTGCAAAGGAAATTCTATATTCTCTGTTGTACTCTCTCTAATGGAAAGTTCTATATTTGATATATGCTGTAAAATGGAAAGTTCTCTCTCTCTCTCTCTCTCTCTCTCTCTCTTTTATTGTACTCTGTAATGGGAAATTCTATATTTGATATATATGCTGTAAAAAGGAAATCTCTCTCTCTCTCTCTCTCTCTCTCTCTCTCTCTCTCTCTCTCTCTCTCTCTCTGTTGTACTCTGTAATGGAAAGTTCTATATTTGATATATGCTGTAAAAAGGAAATCTCTCTCTCTCTCTCTCTCTCTCTCTCTCTCTCTCTCTCTCTCTCTCTCTCTCTCTCTCTCTCTCTCTCTATTGTAGATTCTAAGGAAGACTGTGGAGAAGGAAAGGTTTCGCAAGATCAACAATCCGATATTTATACAAAAATAAAAACCTGATATTTCAAATTACAAAATATCTCAATAGTTATGAATACGGGAAGTACTGTCCCTGTTAAAACTAAAAATCTGATGTTTATAAACACGCAAGTCTTCGGTATATAAGTAAACAAAAAGCAAAATTTTTCTAAACAATGAAAAACCCGATGTTTAAAAATATTCAAATGTTAAAATGTATCTACCAGAAAGGAATTAAGAAACAGTAATTCTGTATCCTAAACAGACAAAATAAACGATACTTATAAACACAAAAGTTATATTTATAAAAAAAAGAAGAAAATCTGACGTTGACAAACACATAAACATCCAATTCTAAACCGAAAGACTTAAAACTGTCGGTTTTTCCCTCTACCTTTTCCCAGTAAGCTCCATGTCTGAGTAATCCTACCCCTTTCTTTTTTTCAACGTGTCCCCCCCTTTTTTTTTCTCCACCCTCACCCTCTCTATCTTTTTTCCCTTCTACACAGGAGGGAGGGATTTTTTTTTTTTTTTTTTTTTTTTTGCCCTCTCCAAAATGGGTCACGTCAAACCGAGTCACGTGTCAACTACATTAACGTCTCATCGAACCGCTGTTTCATCACGGAGGTGAGGTAGGTAGGTAGGTTCTCCTCTTTAAGGGGTCACTAGGGGGTGATGCCCTGGATATGTTACTTCCCCTCTCTCTCTCTCTCTCTCTCTCTCTCTCTCTCTCTCTCTCTCTCTCTCTCTCTCTCTCTCTCTCACATGACTATCATCCCGCTGGGTTTTGCGTCTCATCGTCTCTTTAGTAGATTGCTAAAATTAATTTATTCATTCTCTCTCTCTCTCTCTCTCTCTCTCTCTCTCTCTCTCTCTCATCTCTCTCTTCCCGTTGGGTTTTGTCTCAAAATTAATGTACTCATTCTCTCTCTCTCTCTCTCTCTCTCTCTCTCTCTCTCTCTCTCTCTCTCTCTCTCTCTAAGTGACACATACACTAACATCATGCTTACCTTTTTTTTAAATATAGGCTTGGGTTGGTTGAATATATTGAATTGGATATTAAATAATTTTCCACTATGGATGTACAGATATACCATAGGAATATCCCCCCTCAGAAGGACAGGCTCCAGAGATAGCCGACTTTTACGTTCTCAGTAATTCTTGTGAGATGAGGTTGCAAGCCCCATGTCATTTCCCACACTGAGAACCGCCTATGTAGACTAACCACGCCATACAATTCACTGCTTGGGCCACTTTCTTAAATAAAAAAAAAATCCCCTATAATTAAGTAAACGCAAAAAAAACTAACGTATTGTTGTCTTTAGATGCATTCGAGAATAAGCATTCATTTCTGTCTATAAGTAACCATGGCCTAGATAAGATTAAAACTTATATTAACCAATACACAATAAAATAATTTCTCTATAATGACAACATAACTAAAGCCATAGAACTTAGACTTCAGTCAATGGAAAATATAAAAGAGAAAGAAAAGCTGCCCATAAATACGGGTATAAATATGACTTCACTGAACGAGACAACGTTACATACTGCCTAATAATAGTCTAGAGTAATCTAAACCGTCAGAGGTCTAAAACAAATTAAAAATGTCAAAACAAAATTGCAGAGCAAATTAAAGGGTAACACGGAAAACCTACATTAACGAGAATTGGCTGAAATAACGCAGTAAAATGCTCGACACCACTATAAAGAGAAAACTATAAAACGCATCACACCAACACGAAAAGACAAAAACGCCATTACAAGATATAAATAAGTGTTAGTGATAAAAATATAAAATAAAATAGTAAATGACTACTATCAATAACATAAATAAAATATAATTATAAAATAGTAATATGAGCAGAAAATACAATGCTAATTCAAGTACTGTAATACATCATGATTATCGGTTACAAGTGGGGATTTCTTGTATTAAAAAAAAAAAAAGACCGTATCAATACTGGTACTGTAATTTTTCAATAAATTTTTCTTTCAATAATGGTGGTTATTTTTACATTATGGTAATGTTTTTTTTAAGCAATGGTAATAGTTTTTTTTTTATCAAAAATGGTATTTTTTGTTATCCATGACTTGTACATTAGAAGTATAATAATTCCCTACTACTGAGAAACAATTACACGGCAGATCAAGCAAAAGGTCAGAACCGGGCGCCTCTTACTTTATACAACCATCAACCAGAAAAGGTCAAAAAGGTCGCGGAAAATAATTTTGGGAAACTTTAAATAAATGTCGAGAAACGCCGAGCGCTTCACAAGAGGAGGAAGGATTGCAGGGCATTCGTGAGGTCAAAGAGAAAGATCAGGTTATGTGCAAATGGAAGAGAACTGGGAATTATTCATGGAAAAAGGCCATTTGAGGGACAAGGATTTTAAAAGCAGCAGCAGTAAAGTGAGAGAGAGAGAGAGAGAGAGAGAGAGAGAGAGAGAGAGAGAGAGAGAGAGAGAGAGAGAGTTTGTGCGTTTCTCCTTACAGTCTATAACAAATAGAGACGTTTCCCTAATTACACGGTACAAGAGATTTCCCTAATTACATGGTACAAGAGAGAGAGAGTTTGTGTTTCTCCTTACAGTCTATAGCAAATAGAGAAGTTTCCCTTACATGGTACGAGAGAGAGAGAGAGAGAGAGAGAGAGAGAGAGAGAGAGAGAGAGAGAGAGAGAGAGAGAGAGATAGTTTGTGCGTTTCTCCTTACAGTCTATAACAAATAGAGAATTTTCCCTTACATGGTACAAGATAGAGAGAGAGTTTGTGTTTCTCCTTACAGTCTATAACAAGTGGAGAAGTTTTCCTTACATGATACAGGAGAGAGAGAGAGAGAGAGAGAGAGAGAGAGAGAGAGAGAGAGAGAGAGAGAGAGAGAGAGAGAGAGAGAGAGAATTTTACCAATGCTCTTATAATTATAAATTACAAACAAAATTTTTTCTTAGTAGGACAAGTGAATCGACGAGTACTTGAGCATGCTATTGTTTACAAATTTACTAGCTACCATACTGTACATTTCAAAATAAGGAAAACATAATATGAGGGGGCACAAAATCTACAAAATCACAAAATAAATCCTATCACTACCAACTTTGAAAACAACACCTAAGATTTTTGTAAATGTAGTTTACACAAGTCCTTGAATGAAGATAAATGATCCTATATTAGAAAAACATCTGCGTGGAAAACATCGAAGTTAAATAAAAAGAAAAACATCTGCGTGGAAAACATCGAAGTTAAACAAAAAAAAAAACATAGACCCATAAGAAACAATGTAAAGATATAACCCTTTCAATAATTATGATTAGAAATCAACGGAAAATATTCCTTACACCAAAAAAAAAACTACATAGATTCCATAAAGTAGACAAGACAAAACAAATCTGAAAACAAACGATTATACGCTGCAGAGGCCTGTGTACCAACATTTAACCTGAACTAAATAAAAAATTATTATCGTAAAATATAGAATGACGGTATTGCGATATATTAATAATGTTTTATGTCCTTCCTGGTAACCCCTTTCTATGCGCATTTGTACATTTCTTTTTTTTTCAGACCAAACTTTTATATACACAGAACAAAGGGCGATCAGTCACTGTCAAATGGGTCAATCACTAACACCTGTCACAGGTGTGCGTACGTTTGTCAAGCGATGTGCTGAATACAAATTAAACACACCGAACACATACTATATACACACATGTTTATACATACGTACGTACACACACACATATATATACATACATACATACATGCATTCATATATGTAAATGTGTGTATATATATACAGAGGCCCAAACTAACTTTTTAACTAATATATATATATATATATATATATATATATATATATATATATATATATATATATATATATATATATATATATATATATATATAGAGTGACACCTACGCTCTTCATCTTTTCCAAGGTCCAGCCCACACTTATGACCACAATACCCTACCTACCATCTATCCTGAAATTACATAAATCCTCTAGCAACAACAATAAAACATAATACGAAAAGCTAAGTCTTAAGGTTTCTGAAATGTGGATGAATGCATTAATCATAAAAATTAATTTTAGGACATAAAGCCAATCCAGCGATAAGAGAAAGTTGGAGAAGTTGGACGGCAACATTAAGCAGACCCAAGGTGAAACTAAGAAGTAAGGGTTAGAGAGGCTGGGCAGCAAGATTCTATATTATATCCATGACTACTACAATTGACAATTCTCACAGGGCTATGTTAAAACCTAATCATCTATGACTTACAATGCATGGTCTATAAAAAGGGTGATTTCTGAAGACTTTTAAGCATGATCATTCTATAACTGTAAAATAACTTCATCTTCTCAGACTTGAGATGCTTCATCAAAAGTCTCTGTAACTTCTAAGACTGACGAGTCTGTGACTTTTTAAATTTTTTTATTATTATTTTTTCTGTATTATCGTGACGTGGAAAGAGTGGTACCCTCATGGATAGCTACGGACATGACAATTTGATATCCAGCGTTATGGAAATGTTCCGTAGGCCTTAGACATATCCCCTTTTATTTATTGCGTTCCCGCATGATAGCGATAAATAAGGAGAGAGAGAGAGAGAGAGAGAGAGAGAGAGAGAGAGAGAGAGAGAGAGAGAGAGAGAGAGAGACTAAATTCTAGTTTCCACTCTTTTTTTCTTTCAGTTCTACTGAAGGCTCCGAGGAATTGCCTCATTCCCACTGTTGCATCAGGAAAAAAAGGCTTTATAATTCTGAATTTACCAGATGAAAAAAGATTCTATCCCTTACGTCCCAGTCGTATTAAAACTGTAACTCGAATAAAAAGGAAAAAAATTTATATTGCTTTTAAAACTGTCTTAAACAGGTTTTCACTTCCAATAGAAAAACAAACACTTCACTTCACCGTACAAAGAGGACTAAGGATTCATCATTATTCTTTTCAGCGAAAAATTTCCTTCTTTTCTCAGTTCTTGAAAAAAAAATTCATTTTCATGATGATTTTCATCCATAACGATACTTTGAGTGTTCCAATACTCAACAATATTTGCCCTAGGACTAATAAAAACGATGCATTATGGACGGAATTTGGAATTACATCACCCAACGATACATCTAAAATACCAATAAGCCTGAAAAACATGAAGTTAATAAAGCTGAATTAAAATAGTATTCCACTTTCTTTGAAAATATATTTTTAAAATATAGCATGAAAACAGAGAGAAACGGTGCAAGTGAAAAATATGAATGCATAACGCTAAAAAAAGAAATGTTATTATGGTGTTTCCATCTGAAAACACTATTATCCATTTTCTCACCTATTCCAGCTTCCATACCACACCTTCACACCTCACAGTTTTAACCTTCCCTTCTCCCCACACACACACACACACACACACACACACACACACAATCTTATTTTTTTCATAACATTCTATTCTTGGGAAGTAAATTAACTGCCTTCAGCGGTGTGGATCAGATGTACATATCCACAGTGAATAATAATAATAATAATAATAATAATAATAATAATAATAATAATAATAATAATAATAAGAGGAAATGTTTCTAAATAATAATAATAATAATAATAATAATAATAATAATAATAATAATAATAATAAGAGGAAATATTTCAAAAGATCACGCTCTGATCAGCTCTCTCAACTGGGCTAGAACAAGTAGGCACGCTTGCGCAACCTACTGTACAACGGAGCGCCGCTGTCTTCACAACCAGCAAAGCCGGCCTTGAATACAAGATATTACAGTATGCAGATCAATCACCCCTCTTTTGAAGGTATTCGCTTGCTCTAGCACGAAATGATGTGGCTGCTAGCATTCACCCAGATTCTGGACGGGTCAGCAAGATGGATTAGCAGGTCACGCACCCTGAACTTGTTCATTGATTCACAATACTTTATCATTCAAGAAATTTGAAATTTGACATCAATTTATGTTATCTTTGATTCCAAAATTTATCCTTCTTGTTCCATACGAATAGGGGTTTGTCTTCTGAATAATAATAATAATAATAATAATAATAATAATAATAATAATAATAATTCTCTGCAATCGAAAGAAATAATTCAATGCCATAAAATAACATTATTATCATGCGTTACGCTTTCTTATATCTATAGAGACGATGCTGTGCTTACCTTGCTACCTAAATCATTTGACCTACCGTTACTAAAATACTGAAAGGCATGAAATAAACTGTGTGTTCTCTGGTGCCTCTAGAAATCAGCGCGCTCGCGCGCTCGCACCGTCAGCATCCACATTCCGACGAGGTGTCAAAATGTGACACTCCCCAAGATCAGTTGTCTTTCATCGGAAGACCATGAAGCAGTCTTCCAGACAGTGTTATTGATTTTTAAACTCCTGAGTTGACGAAGGTCTTCAATGCCTTTTTGTAAGGACATACAACGCTGCTGCCCTGATGTTTGATATTTCAACATTACTGCTTTTATTTATAGATACATTTTTTTGTCTGATAATATATCTATATATACATTATACATATGTATAATTTGCATGTATGTGTGTATATATAATTCTTTTTCTCTTTTTGTATCATATAGTTACTTTATTCAATAAATCAGTATCTGGACTTTCAAGTTAATTCCCTTTTTGTACTGGTCCATATGAATATATCTACGTTCGTGCCTAATAATAATAATAATAATAATAATAATAATAATAATAATAATAATAATAATAATAATAATAATAATAATAGAAGAAGAAGGAGAAGAAGAAGAATACACGTACTTCAAATACGATCGTCTTCAAAAGTAAATAACAGCCTATAATCTATACTCCTATGGTGCTATTGAATGGATGTTTAATAATAATAATAATAATAATAATAATAATAATAATAATAATAATAATAATAATAATAAGAAGAAGAAGAAGAAGAAGAAGAATACACGGAACTTCAAATACGATCGTCTTCAAAAGTACATAACAGCCTATAATCCATTATACTCCTCTGGTGTTTTTAAATGGATGTTTAATAATAATAATAATAATAATAATAATAATAATAATAATAATAATAATAAGAAGAAGAAGAAGAAGAAGAAGAAGAAGAAGAAGAAGAAGAAGATGAATACACGGAACTTCAAATACGATCGCCTTCAAAAAGTAAACAACAGCCTATAATCCATTATACTCCTCTGGTGCTTTTTAAGTGGATGTCATTGTTTCCTTCAACGCAGGAGGCATGGCTACAAATCCCTCCACTGTAATGACAACAAAGCCGTGACGCACGACACCGCCTCTTTTCCAGTTGCTATTTTGATAACAAAGAGAGGTAGGTAAGTTTCACTTCATTCGCACGAGTTGCCTTACGTCATTAAAAATGACGTTAATGAGAGAGAGAGAGAGAGAGAGAGAGAGAGAGAGAGAGAGAGAGAGAGAGAGAGAATATATGTCATATTTGAGTCGGTGTATGAATTTGTGTGTGCATGTATGTATACATATAAATATAAATAATTATATATATATATATATATATATATATATATATATATATATATATATATATATATATAGAGAGAGAGAGAGAGAGAGAGAGAGAGAGAGAGAGAGAGAGAGAGAGAAAGAAGAGAGAGAGAAAATATCACATTTGAATTAGTGTATGAATTCATGCATGTATGTATATATGTACTGTATATATAAATATATATAATATATATAAATATATATATATATATATATATATATATATATATATATATATATATATATATAATTATATATACAGAGAGAGAGAGAGAGAGAGAAAGAGAGAGAGATTGGAGAGAGAGAGAGAGAATATATCACATTGGAGTTGGTGTATGAATTCATACATGTAGGTATATATGTATGTATGCATGTATATAGATATATATATATATACATATAAATATTATATATATATATATAAATATATATATGAAAGAGAGAGACAGACATATCACAATTGAGTTGGTGTATGAGTGTGTGTGTGCGCATGTGTGTGTGTGTGTGTGAGAGAGAGAGAGAGAGAGAGAGAGAGAGAGAGAGAGAGAGAGAGAGCGAGAAATATATCACAGTGGAGAAATATACATCACAGCTCCGGGTTAATATAACAGGCAACCCGCGGTTGAAAAATAACGACGAAAAATAGCCGAAGATGTTTTTCAAACGAAAATACAATTTCGAGCAGCTGCGCGCTTCTTATATCCCCTCGCAGGAAATAATGAGCGAGGCAACAGGGTAATTACTTTCGAGCTTTATTCTCTCCGAGAGCCTACAGGTAATGTTTACCGACTTCATTAATGGGGAAAGACGAGACGAGGGGGGAATTTCAACACCTAATATCAAAATTAATAAGTAGCTTGTGTTTCCAAAGGGGTGGGCCACGTACGCATGCCCATGCGAGACTGCCCTCCGCTAAAATACTCACGCATACATGCACACACACTTGTGTGTATATATATATACATATATACATGCATGTATATACACACATATATATTATATATATCTAATACATAATACATACACACACATACATACAGTATATATACACCGTGTATTCACGTGGTAACGTTGCTGGCCCCACGCCCTGTCCAGAAGAAGAAGATGCTCGAAGGGCCTCTGAACCTACAGTATATATCATCTCTTTTCCGGATAACGATCACCCATCCAAATACTGATCTGAACCAATCTGTTAGTGAAGGCGGGTCTGAACGCCGTAAACAATAAAGTAAAAGGGATACCCATCATTTGAAAAAAAATAAATATATAAAAAAATGGGTTCTGTCTGGCTTTATAAAATAAGCTACATTTTCCCTAACGATCAAAAGACACTCGTCTGACAATCCAATAAAAAAAAGGTGAGGTTGAAGTCACCACGTCTCCGCGGCCACCCCCAACCCCAACCTCCTCTCCCCCACCTCCTCCCCCCAGGAAAAAAAAAATACTTGAAGCAAGAGAGAGCTATGTCTAGGTCATACGAAGTGGGACAACAGGAAGGGATGGGAGGAAAATTGAAAGACTAGAGAACAAGGTAGAGGGGGGTGAGGGAAGTTGAGAAAATATGATGAGGGCAAGGAAAGGGAACGAGAAGGGAGAGGGGAACGAGAGAGGGGACGAGAAGGAAGGAGGAGAAGGGAAGGTGAGATAAAAAAGGAGAGAGAGAGAGAGAGAGAGAGAGAGAGAGAGAGAGAGAGAGAGAGAGAGAGAGAGAGAGAGAGAGAAATTTTAAGGAGGGGAAAGATGGAGAAAAGTGGATAACATTCGAGGAAGTTGGAGAGAGGAGGCAAGACAATAAGACGTGACAAGGAAGAAGGATGGGAAATGAAGAGAAGAAGAAGAAGAAGAAGAAGAAGAAGAAGAAGAAGAAGAAGAAGAAGAAGAAGAAGAGGCGGAGGAGGAGGACTGGATGGAGAGAGGAGACAAGACAATAAGACGTGACGAGGAAGAAGGATGGGAAATGAAGAAGAAGAAGAAGAAGAAGAAGAAGAAGAAGAAGAAGAAGAAGAAGAAGAAGAAGAAGAGGAGGAGGAGGAGGAGGAGGAGGAGGAGGAGGAGGAGGAGGAGGACTGGAGACGAGAGACTGATCGTCTGAGAAGACATCGTTGGGGGCCCACAGACGGTATCTAATGGCTTAGCCAGACTGGGCCACATATCTTGGACGTACATACCAACAACCTTCAGGAGAGATGACGAGACGACCAAATCTGAACGTGAACCCCCCCACCCCACCCCAAAAAGTGTGTGGGGGGGAGGGGAGGGCGCATTCCCAAACCTCGAGTGTGTATGACAATAAAAGGCGTATGGAGAACTAATGGCAATTCCCTGCATGGTGAGTTCAGATTTGGTTAGTTAACTCGGTAAAATAATGGCGACTGAAAATTTTATTTTTTAATTATCATAAACAGTTCAAGTGTATATATATATATATATATATATATATATATATATATATATATATATATATATATATATATATATATACATATACTAAATATTTCACGTGCGAATATTTATTATACGTTGGTCAAGAAGAGCTGAAATGATAACATTTTCCTGCAACATAAGTTAAGCCTCGACACAACAGTCAAAGGACGGAAGTGGCAGTGACTTCAGTCTTATCTTTCTTTGGAGCCAACCTCTAATATGAAGAAATGGAACTGAATATAGATTTTTGGCCAAAGGCCAAGCACTGGGACCTATGAGGTCACTCAGAGCTGAAACGGAAATTGACAGCAAAAGGTTTGAAAGGTGTAACAGGAAGAAAACCTCAAAGCAGTTGCACTATGAATCAACTGTTAGGAGAGGGTGGAAAGTAAGATGGAAGAGGGAATATGAAAGGAGGTACAGTAAAAGGAACGAAAGGGGTTGCAGCTAGGGGTGAAGGTGCACTGCAAAGAACCTTAAGTAATGCCTACAGTGCAGCGCAAGAGGCGCACTGATGGCATTACCCGCCAACGGGGCTAACATGAAGAAAGGCTTATTAGAAACACATGCATATATCCATGTATAAATTCCTTCCCAAACGAAATTCATACCTATAACTGAAAAGGGCCTACCAGTTAAAACCATTTGAAATAACAGCCTATCTACAATGAAGCAAATGAAAGAACAGCCTATCTACAATGAGGCAAATGAAATGACAGCGTATCTACAATGAGGAAAATGAAATGACAGCCTACCTACAATGAGGCAAATGAAATGACAGTCTACCTACAATGAGGCAAATGAAATGACAGCCTACCTACAATGAGGCAAATGAAATGACAGCCTATCTACAATGAGGCAAATGAAATAACAGTCCATCTCACAATGAGGCAACTGCAATAACAGCCCATCTACAATGAGGCAACTGAAATAACAGCCTATCTGCAATGAGACAAATGAAATAACAGCCCATCTCACAATGAGGTAAATGAAATAACAGCCCATCTCACAATGAGGCAACTGCAATAACAGCCTGTCTACAATGAGGCAAATGAAATAACAGCCTATCTACAATGAAGCAAATTAATCCCCCGCAACTCTTTTCATAAATGACAAATGATTATTCACTCACAAACTGACTATTGCCAGTATGAATTGCTACCACTCAATGATTTTCATATCGGCGATTTCCAGATATGTATGAAGCACGCGTATAATTGCGCTCACAGCAATGGAATTCATCAAATTTAAATTTTCATCAAAACGGAAACAGGTTCTCATAGAGGTTTTACCTCACAGAGGTTTTCACAGAGCACCGCGCGTCGTATCTCATAAATTTTTGAATAAAAAGAATATACGCAATTAGAAATTATCAATTCATTTAGGTCAATCTTACAAGATGGGAAATTAAATAAATACTTGCAGTAAATCATAACTAAAATGCAGACGAAATTATTCTCTCTTTTTTGCGATTTTTACATGGAATAACAAGTCCACATTTATGTGTGGGTACAAATATATGTTTAAAAAAATGTCTACAGAAAGCTCTCGGGAATCTTTTCGAACAGATTCCCGAAAGCTCTCTGTACGGATTCATCTTGAAATATATTTGTGCCCATACATAAATGTGGACTTGTTTCTCCATTTCAAAACTCTGCTACTTTGAGTATTTTTGAATTGTTGGTATTATCACAAATTTAACTCATAAAATCGACAAAACAGATACATAAAGAAACAGCAAAAATGTGCAGTGCTTTAAAGACTATAGTCCAAAGTTTTTTATTTTATTTTTTTTTATAAATGCTACAGGAATGGTACCGAGCCGTGTAACAACATAACACCTAGGCTGAGTGAAAAGCACAAATCCTTAAAGCATATGCACACATTCAAATGAGGCGATTGAGGAGGTAAGGCCAAATAGGAAAACTCTTGATTACGGTATAAGTAATATCTCATTTCATTGACATCTGGACATCTGGTATCCTTCCTTTCACGTTTTTTTATGATCAATATACAGGCAAGATCTTACGATCGCCCACGTGCAGCTCGTTACGTCGGTCGAACACCAGCTAAATTTACTTTAATTAGGGACAAGCTGAATGGCTATTCACATCAGACTTAAGTGACCGAATTTAATTCGTATTAATAGCATAATTAATCTCTTAATTCACTGACTACGGAGGAAGAAATGTCTATGTGCTATATTACTTTGGTTGTATAAATATAAAAAAATAAGTAAAATATGCGCCGAAGTTTCTTCCGCGCAATCGAATTTTACAGCTGTACAGCTTATAATCAAGGCCACCGAAAACAGGTCTATCTTTCGTTGGTCTCGGTATAATGCTGTTTGAGCTCAGGCTCATGAAACTTTAACCATGGCCCGTAGTGGCCTATCGTACATAGTTGCCAAAAGCACGGTTATGGCTATCTTTAACCTTGAATAAAATAAAAACTACCGAGGCTAGAGGGCTGCAAGTTGGTGTGTTTGATGATTGGAGGGTGGATGATCAACGCCCAATTTGCAGCCCTCTAGCCTCAGCAGTTTTTAAGATCTGAGGGCTAACAGAAAAAGTGCGGTCGGACAGACAAAGCCGGCACAACAGTTTTCTTTAACAGCAAACCAAAACCCTTGTCATGAAAAGTTAATTCAAAAACACAATGATATACATATAATGATTCTACTTTTGAGAGATGTAGGGGCAATTCCTTATTTAACTGTATGTGATAGAATAATTAACTATTTACCAATTTTTATATATGCAATTACTGCTTCACTGACTGATCTCATGAACTTGTCATAAACGTCAGAAATACTTTCATAATCCATTCGTCCTGAAAGAAGAAATAAATTATAACAGATTTTTCACACGTAATAACATTCTACGACCCGTACCAACTAAACCCCTCTATTTCGACCCGTAAATTTACATTAAAAAGGAAGAGGAAAACTGGTAATAACTGACAACTAAAAGAAAGAAAAAAAATAAGAATCAGGTCTAGACAAAACCAGATTTGTTGAAAACACTGAAAAAGTCACTTAACTTGAAAACAGCTTCCTCGGCAAGATCTCTGGTTAATATTATACTGCATTAACATTCATTCTCCTCTCTCTCTCTCTCTCTCTCTCTCTCTCTCTCTCTCTCTCTCTCTCGCAATCGCCACCTCTGCCCCAACAGCACTTGAAATGATTTACATCTCGATGTTACAAAGTTTACGACGGTGTAAAACAGAAGTTCTACATCTGGATGTTCAGAAAACGGTTTACAACGGTGTAAAACAAGAGTTCTACATGTCGATGTTCAAAAAACGGTTTACAACGTGTAAAACAAGAGTTCTACAGTACATCTGTTTGTTCAGAAAACGGTTTACAACGTGTAAAACAAGAGTTCTACATCTCGATGCTCAGAAAACGGTTTACAACGGCATAAAAAAAAAATAGTTCTACATCTTGATGCTACAAAGACAGTTTACAACGGTGGTAAACATCAACTTAAAACATAGGGAGTCTCTCTCTCTCTCTCTCTCTCTCTCTCTCTCTCTCTCTCTCTCTCTCTTCCCCGGCCGAGCGCGCTAAATGTGGTAGAAGTGAGAGATAAACTGGATTGATGCTGATCATTATTACGTAATTAGTATAATGTTACATGGGAAGAAGGCGCAATAACTGACTGAGTTTGCTTATAACGACTGTTCATTCTAGGCAGAGAGAGAGAGAGAGAGAGAGAGAGAGAGAGAGAGAGAGAGAGAGAGAGAGAGAGAGAGAGGAATGATGCTGATCGTTTCCACGTAACTTCTGCTTGAAATATGTGCACTGGAAGAAAGGACAATTAACGATTTTAAAACGTCTGTTCATTTTGGGCAGAGAGAGAGAGAGAGAGAGAGAGAGAGAGAGAGAGAGAGACTCACTGGACTCATGCTGATCATTATCACGGAACTCTGTTTGTATTCTGGAGAGAGAGAGAGAGAGAGAGAGAGAGAGAGAGAGAGAGAGAGAGAGAGAGAGAGAGAGAGAGAGAGAGATTAGGATGTCTCAAAGACTCATTAGTCCATCCGAGGAGACATCATGTGCTCACTTATCTCTAGAAGCAGGTTTTACTGTTCATTCTCAGTGTTCTAATGATTTTGTTTAGCTTGCTTTTAAACTATCCCACACTGTTGATGTTTACAAATTCTGGTGGCAGTTTATTCCATGTATCTGAGAGAGAGAGAGAGAGAGAGAGAGAGAGAGAGAGAGAGAGAGAGAGAGAGAAGTTGACTGGAATGATGCTGATCATTTCCA
>NC_089787.1:29293123-29325623 GCF_040412425.1 Macrobrachium rosenbergii | reverse complement strand
GTAACTATAATTGCAAAAATCGTTTACAGAGCTCAAAGAGATCAAAAAGAAGAAAAAAAAAACAGAAAAAAAATTGTAGCGAAGGTTGTTGACTTCGAGCCGACAAAGTCAGCAGAAAAAGGAGGGAATCATTCCGTTTCCGTCTACGAGAGTGACACAACAACTCATTTTCCAGGCAATTTGTTGCCTATTCACCTCGGACAAAGAGTGTTTCAGAGGATGTTCGTTTATGTGAAGGCACCTTTCGTAATGACAGAGATCTACAAACCATTTTTAGTTTGTTACTATTACTCCGCGTAAGTTTAAATGCTCCGTAACTAGTTCGCCACATCAGTGGTCTCCCAAACGGCGTCGTTGAATTACACTGAGTCTGGTCACTATTTGGATGGGTTACCAGCCACTGACAGATCCCACTGCTTGTGGCTTCGACACGACACAGCAACCCTGTCGCAAATTTTAAGGACTGTAGTGAAAGAGCAAGTTTGACCAGTCTGGTGCAAATGAGATTCCATTTCAGATATAAACTAGGCTTAATAATAATATAATAATAATAATAATAATATAATAATAATAATAATAATAATAATAATAATAATAATAATAAACAGGGCTAAATTCTACATCAAAACTGTGATACAGATTCCTTTAAAAATTTCGACAATTTGACCTGACATAAAAAATGCGAATTAGAACTCCCTTACATCCTGTAACATAAAAGGGGGCTGTATTTCTTTTATATCATGACCGGTTTTCCATTTTTATACTTTCATACTTCCCGTCTACTTGTTCCATCTCTTCTTTCCTTAATTTACACGTGGCCATTCTAATATGTAGCAACTTACTGAAATATTTTATATTGCATTTTGATTTGTTCAATATAGACATTTACACATTATAAATAACAAGAGTAACAAATGGTAAAATCCAGCAAGATTTACTTCACGTCTTGTCACTTTTCACCCTGAAGTCTTCACACTAACTCAAATAGTAAAATTAATTCTTTAATGACTGGTATAATTGATTCTTTACTTGGCCGTAGGACTCAAAAATGGCTCGCCAACTGTATAAAGCTGATCTTCAGTATTTTAGTATGTATGTCACGCTGACCCATACTATATTTTAAGTATTGTCTTCTGACCTCCCTTAACATTGGTCATCCCCAGTATGTAAATGGCGGACGGCATACTATGGCTGATTTGTCAGAAATGCCTCACCAGATTCTTATCATATTTACCAGATAACATACTAAATAATCAGCTTAATTATCATTCTTGTCAGATCTTTATTATATTTACCAAGTGACATGTTAAATATTCAGCTTAATCATCATTCTTGTCAAATCCTTATTATATTTACCAAGTAACATTAAACATTCAGCTTAATTATCATTCTTCTCAAATCCTTAATACATTTACCAAGTAACTTTAAATATTCAGTTTAATTATCATTCTCGACAAATCCTTTTTTAGATTTACCAAATAACATATAAAACATTCTATTTAATTATCATTCGTGTCATGTTTCTACTGCAGAACATACTGTAATTAAAGATATAGGGTAACTGGGAATTTCATTTTAAGCATTCGGTTGGACGCGCATATCACCTGTCCCTCAATGTGAATTTTAAAACTGCGTTTACATCTGAGCCTAATGAGTAAAATTACAACCAAAACTATCCCTACGTAATTGGCAATAGAAAAAAATCGACTTTGACGTTAAAAACTAATATCAAACATAAACCATTATCATCACCACCACCGACAAAAATAACCATAAAAATAAACATTACCTTTCCCAATGCACAATATTTCTTGCTAACGTTCATCCACCAATTAAAACAGGCTCAGTCCACCACGTGCTAATTAATCAAAATTCGGCTGGGTCGAAAAGCATATGGTTTTCGTCCTTTCAAAATGACGAGAAATGGCCCACTTCAAATGCAAAATGTATTGCATGTTGCAACGGATGCTTAAAACCACATTCCCTGTGTTTAATTGAAAATGATACCCGTAACATCAAATCCGGAAGCTGGTTGGTGCCAATTATTAGAGTATATAATGTTTACGTGACATTTAAATGACAGGAATGCTTTTAATAAGTGATTGGTATTGACGAGTTTAATATGAAAAAAAAAAATCTCATTTTAACTACTAATAGAGCTGTTTATTACTGACACTTTAACTGTTAATAGTGACCTGTTTAGTACTGACACTATTAATAGTGACCTGTTTAGTGTGAACAGTGATCAAAGCAGCGAAAAGAATCTTTTTAGTAACAACTAATAGTGCAATTTATATGACCTGCTTACCAATGACACTTTAACTATTAATAGTGACCTGTTTAGTGTGAATAGTGATCAAGGCAGCGAGAAGTCTTAATAGTTAATGATAGTGGCTTTTATAACCTTTTATTTAACATCTGATAGTGAGGAAGATTTGCGTAACGAATTGCATCACCATCACGTTCACTATACCAGATCTGAACAGGACGAAAATCCACCAGTGAGAGTCTTGGTTTTGTTACTTCTGATGGCGGCCACGATCTTTCACGTAACAACTGATAGTGAGAAGGAACGACGCAAAGATTGGCGTCACCATCACGTTCACCATAGAGGAACTGAACAAGACGAGAATCCATTAATGCGAGACGGACTGTAACAAGGCGACCTCTTATGCCAACAACCAACATCATCTGGACAACATTTCTGAGACCAGACATCCCTCGCGGCTTCCAACATCGCCACAGCCTCACCCCCCATCTCTCTCTCTCTCTCGTTGTCTGTGTGGCAAAGTGTGTGTGCTAGTTAGCACGTCTTTCTTATCTGTAAGCTTGTCCGTGAAGTCTTTTTTCCTCTAATTTTTACTAGATTTTTCCTCTCTCTCTCTCTCTCTCTCTCTCTTCTCTCTCTCTCTCTCTCTCTCTTATCATTGAGACCATAAGCACGTCTGCGTAACCAGTAGAAACGGTTATAGATATGATCTCATCGGTCTGGTATTCTCCAGGTAACTAACATATCGATCGTTTTTCCTCCATACGTCGTATTATTTTCATTCACAACGTTATTGATATTTATCCTTTTTCGTCCTACGTTATTTTAATTCAGAACTTCATTAATATTTTATATATATTTATCCTCCACTTCTCCAGTATGTAAAAGTTCTACCTTATTTATTAACTACAATTCGATATTTCCTTTCCACATTTCTCTTAAGTTAACCAGCCCACTTACTCGCTTCTCTCTCTCTCTCTCTCAGCAACACCCATTATGTAAGACTTCTTCCACCTTATCTAATAACTACATTTTGAAATTTCCTATTATACAAGTTAACCAGTCCACTTCCTGGCCTCTCTCTCTCTCTCTCTCTCTCTCTCTCTCTCTCTCTCTCTCTCTCTCTCTCTCTCTCTCAGCAGCATGGTTAGATGAACCCCAGATATCATTAATATTTCATTAATGTTTCATTGAAATATTGATCCTTCATTGCTCTGGTGCGTTAAATTTCTCCTTAGTAATTTAACAACTACATTTCAATATTTCCATTCCATCTCTACACCCCTGGTAAGCTTACCAGCCCACATACTCTCTCTCTCTCTCTCTCTCTCTCGGAGCAGCATGGTTAGATGAACCCCAGGCACGGACGTCTAGACACACCGCAGTCAGTGTGTCTATGCAGCTATTGATTTTCCCCATGGACGGGTTTTAATGGAAAGATATTACGACAAAAAAGCAGGCAAGTGGCAATGGAAGACATGGCATTAGGCGCGGCGTTAATGGGTATAATGTTATTATTCAAACATTATGGCTGGTAACGTTAATGGGTATAATGTTATTATTCAAACATTATGGCTGGTAACGTTAATGGGTATAATGTTATTATTCAAACACTATGGCTGGTAACGTTAATGGGTTTAATGTTATTGTTCAAACATTATGGCTGGTAACGTTAATGGGTATAATGTTATTATTCAAACATTATGGCTGGTAACGTTAATGGGTATAATATTATTATTCAAACATTATGGCTGGTAACGTTAATGGGTATAATGTTATTGTTCAAACATTATGGCTGGTAACGTTAATGGGTATAATGTTATTATTCAAACATTATGGCTGGTAACGTTAATGGGTATAATGCTATTGTTCAAACATTATGGCTGGCAACGTTAATGGGTATAATGTTATTATTCAAACATTATGGCTGGTAACGTTAATGGGTATAATGTTATTGTTCAAACATTATGGCTGGTAAAATTCTGCAGCTGCCCCTTATCATTATTATCATTATTATTATTATTATTATTATTATTATTATTATTATTATTATTATTATTATAAGGCAGCCGATCGAGACTACGGTTTACCCCAAAGCCAAATCAAAGTCCTTCAAAAGAAGGCATCGTGCATACCCCATAAAAAAAGGGAAAAAGCACGTTAAAAGAAGAAGAAGAAGAAGAAGAAGAAGAAGAAGAAGAAGAAGAAGAAGAAGAAGAAGAAGAAGAAGAAGAAGAAGACTATAAGGTCATTATGGATTTTATTTCCCAAGTAACTTCGTTTTACTTTGAAGTCTTATTATTATATATATAAGAAACCAACTCTCTTCATAACACATATTTGATTTTTTTGATAGGATTAGCCGTTATTATTATCGTTAAACAAATCAAAAACTAATAACAATAGCTATCTTGTTGCTACTCTTATGATGACATATATGTTATTGATGCCATCAATAATTTGGGATTAAATCACATGCCTAACAAGTACCTCTTTCTATATATATATATATATATATATATATATATATATATATATATATATATATATATATATATATATATATATATATATATATATATATATATATATATATATATATATATATATATATATATATATATATATATATATATATATATATATATATATATATATATATATAGTGTGTATGTGTGTGAGTGAGTGTGTATACATATATGAATAATTTCTTTACTTACAGGCCCTCACTGTTATCCACTGCAGCTTACACCTGACTCTTACAGTCTGTTTGTACGTAATATTGACTTTTAGGATGAAGATGCTGACTTCACGTCTATACCTCCCCAACTGGTCATGGGGGGGCCATGTGCCAACACAATTCGGCACTCACTGGTAGTCACCCAATTATATATCAAAAGATTTCATTCATATAAGCACCAGCTAAGATCCTTGAATGCATCAAGACACGTTGGATAAGAAAGGAAGAAAATAAAAGAAAGACTGAAGTTCTATGGGAGAAAATTAGATCAAGTTTAAACTCTTCCCCTTATCAAAAATCAATCTGGCAACCAGACGGCCAAGAGTGGGTCTTCTTGAATGGGAGTTTTCGGCCACTCACACCCCCCAACCCCCTCTCCGCCGCAACCCCCCTAAATTCTCTGCAGGGGTGCAACTGCATCAAATAGTTTTATTTTGCTCCCTTATTTTTCGGAAATTTACACAGAACGGAGTTTAAGTTCGCTGCATGGAGCGGCATCATCAACGTGTCTTATTTCATTCATTTATTTATCATTAATTTATAAGGATTTCTGTTTTTCCAGCAATTTTATCGAAGCTGGTGTTTTTTTGGAGCTGCTCACTGAGTCACTTGTTTTAGGAACGATTAACTGGGAGCCGTTTACTTGGAGCGGTTTACCGAATATCGATGTCTTTAAGGCGAGCTACATGGAGTTGTGATTTTGGAGCCGTTTATTAAGATATCTCGTCAAATTCATTGAGAACGGATTATGGACAGAGCATATACTCTACCACACAGAATAAAAGTTAAGGAACAAATTAATATTAATTCACACACACACACACACACACACACACACACACACACACACACACACACACACACACACATATATATATATATATATATATATATATATATATATATATATATATATATATATATATATCAGCTGAAGCCACAGGAAAAGCTTGAAAAGATACAACAGAGTGCCAAGTACTTCCGTGTAATCAACACATCTTCGGGGAGCAAAGATGAGTTGATTACACGAAAGTACTTGGCACTCTGTTGTAACTTTTCAAGCTTTTCCAGTGGCTTCAGCTGATAACAAATCACGTGTATATTTTTTTTATTTTTGATAACAAATCATGTGCATATTTTTATTTTTAGTAATATATATATATATATATATATATATATATATATATATATATATATATATATAATATGTGTGTGTATACATTTCATTACATATGTATATATAAACATACACATACATATAGTATACATATAATCACTTGCATATTTTTTTTTATTTTGATAACGAATCACGTGCATATTTTATTTCTATTTTTAGTGAATATATATATATATATATATATATATATATATATATATATATATATATATATATATATATATATATATGTATATATATATGTGTGTGTGTGTGTGTGTGTATACATTACATTACATATGTATATATACACATTCACATAGTATATATACAGGCAAAAAAAGAATACACATTGAATAGAATGATGTGTAAGCTGATACACAAATCGCTTTCCAAAGAAATATGATATAAACTAGTGGCTTGGGTGAGCAGAGTCGGCGACATTGCAAGAGCCAGACTAAAATGCATTGCAGTTCATGCACCCCTTCAGAAGACTGGATAAGAAATGAAAGCAAATTTCCCTGCAGGATAAAAAAAAAAAAGGAATGTCTGTCAAATTAGTAATAGTTCCATCTGCAATTCGTCAGCAATTCTCTGAAACTGTTTCATTGCAAATGCCAAATCTGCCAATTAGTTAAAAGGGGTTTTCAGTTTCAAAACTACTGTAAGTGATTCGTCAGCAATTTCCTGAAACTGCTTCATTGCAAATGCTAAATCTGCCAATTGGTTAAAAGTGGGTTTCAGTTTGAAAACTACTGTAAGTGACTGTACAATCATCCACTTTGGAGATATGTTTCGTAACAAAACTGTAAAATTAATAAAATAATTGAGAGAAAACTTAATTTGACAAGGAAAGCTTTACAAATAAAATACAAAACAGAAATCACGTGAAAAAAAGGGGAAAAACTAAATTTTTGTCTTTTTGGCACCAACTAAAAATACCTCCTATCTGCTTGAAAACACATCCTGGCAAAAACTGTGTTCGTGTATAATTAGGCCCCTAATATCTTAAGCATATGAAAATACCTATCCAGAATACCCAAATACCCACCCCCAAAAATCATTAATACCTTCCAAATACATACAACAAAAATACCCACATTACAAAAGAAACGGCTCAGAATCCACTATAAATACCCTCCTTTATCAGGGCATAGGAAAATACCTATCCAGAATACCCAAATACCCACCCCCAAAAAATCATTAATACCTCCCAAATACATACAACAAAAATACCCACATTACAAAAGAAACGGCTCAGAATCCACTATAAATGCCCTCCTTTATCAGGGCATATACCCTTACCATCTAGCACTGTAAGCCTCTAACACTGCCCCATACCAAGGGATAAACAGTTCAAGAAATACAGCATCACAGACAGGGAGACGCTTCAGCCAATGGGAGACAGACTAAATGGGGGATCTGTGTGAGTGGAGAGAGAGAGAGAGAGAGAGAGAGAGAGAGAGAGAGAGAGAGAGAGAGAGACAGAGAGAGAGAGAGAGAGAGATGCTGCATCATGGCACCGAAACCTTTAGTAACAGGCCATCTCTCAGGCCTCTCTCTCTCTCTCTCTCTCTCTCTCTCTCTCTCTCTCTCTCTCTCATGAGTATACAACACGCATCCTTCCACTGCCATATGTGAGTGTGGAGTTCTTACACAGAAGCTTTCTCTCTCTCTCTCTCTCTCTCTCTCTCTCTCTCTCTCTCTCTCTCTGTCTCCATGTATGTATCTGCTACAAAGGGGTTGGGCGTCCCTACATCCTCTTAATACGTATATGCTAAAATCACATGTCTATTTCTTTTATATAACCTATATTGTAACATCTCTCTCTCTCTCTCTCTCATGCACCTACTACATAGGGTTTTTCGTTCCTTCACCCCTGAAATGTGTATATACTCAAAAATCACGTATTTCTCTCTCTTATGCATCTCCTACAAAAGTTTCACTCGTTCCTTCACCCTTTTAATACGTATGCTCTCTCTCTCTCTCTCTCTCTCTCTCTCTCTCTCTCTCTCTCTCTCTCTCTCTCTCTCTCTCGTGTATCTACTACATATTCGTCCGTTCAACGTTTTAATACGTACATGCTCAGTCATGGGTTTCTCTCGCTCTCTCTCTCTCTACTGCAAAAGGTTTTTATTCGTCCGTTCACCCTTTTAATACGTACATACTGAGTCATGGGTCTCTCTCTCTCTCTCTCTCTCTCTCTCTCTCTCTCTCTCTCTCTCTCTCCTCATGTGCCCGTTACTAAGGGGTCTACACTTGTGGGAAATACCAACTGGTCCATCACTAGTTTCATATTGTCGGACTATCAAATTTCACTTGTAACCATTTCACTTTTATTTAAAGAATTTCCCTGTCT
This sequence comes from Macrobrachium rosenbergii, assembly GCF_040412425.1. Taxonomy (NCBI): domain Eukaryota; kingdom Metazoa; phylum Arthropoda; class Malacostraca; order Decapoda; family Palaemonidae; genus Macrobrachium; species Macrobrachium rosenbergii. The sequence continues at coordinate 29,317,099 of NC_089787.1, read as the reverse complement.
TATTTATGATTAGCATTAAGCTTTTTATGTCTTAGTTCCTATGGGTTTTCAAAATATGGGTACACTGTCAATAGCAACATTTACAAATTACTACGAAAACAAATAAACAAAACAACCGCATAATGTAAATACCCTTTAAACTCTACTTAGAAAAAAAAACCTAAAAAAACGAAAATGCATGTTTTCATTAATTACTTAAATTAACGAACAAGGCAAAAGAAGCATCACACCAAACCACCATGCTGGCCCCAAGCTCGTATAAAACGTGAGGGTTGAGGTCGAGATTAACAACCTTGCCTTGTAAAGTAAAAAAAAAAAAAATATAGCTAAAACTTCAACAAATCTTAGATATCTGATACAAGCGGCATTAGGGATCTAACCAAGCCCGAAAACCAAGTGGCAAAGAAGTATAAAATCAAAGAAATACGCCGCAAACCTGTCAAATAAAACAGGAAGCAGGATAATCCCAGTGACAAGGAAAAAAGACCACAATAATCCCCAGGACTGATCCTGCCCTTGATTGCATAAATAACTCACCGCAGCTGCGACCGAGTATGAAGGCTTCGTTATTGCGATCTAGTATGAAAGCTTCATTGTCATGCTCTTGCAATCTACGATTTGCAGGGGACAATAAGAGGTCAACGGGGCGCGAATTCCTGAGATGTATGCTAGTATTACACCAGGCCCCACCAAGGTTTTTTTGCCACGCCCCTAGGTTAGGTTAGGCTGGGTACCTCGCGAGTAATTTGGATGTGGGAAACATAATGAGATTATTTTCAAGACAATTCTATGGTTAGTTTTTAAGATATGGCGTCCCCCTGTCTTCAGGGAAAGGTCCCGGTGCTCGGTTACATCTCGGCAAAATGCCAACGGGACAACCCACCAAACTGCCATTATCTGGCCCAGACCCGAAGAAGAAAAGGGGAAGGAAATTTGGCAGAAACAGCAAGAAGAAATTTCCAGAACCTGAGAGTAAATAGAAATAGCCACTGAACCACGAAAATGCAGGATTACTCATTAAAAAAAAATAGAAATAGCCACTGAACCACGAAAATGCAGGATTACCGATTAAAATAAAAAGTTATATAAGGGCCAAAATAAATGCAAATTCTAAAGTTACTAAGAGGAAGACTGGAAAAAGTCTATAACTGGAAGGAAATAACATTAGGTATAAAATATTATCATTGCAATTTTAATCTAATAATTTTTTAAAACAATATCGGTATGTGAAGAAGAAAACTGTAAAATTTGTATGGCACAATTCATCTCAGCCATATTTTTCTGATGTCATGTTATCGTACTGAAATATGTGACATGAACAAAGGTTTTATATGTATGTATGTACGTATAAATAATAAATATAAACATAAATATATATAGTCATATATAGGATGACTATATATATATATATATATATATATATATAGTCATGTCAGGATATATATATATATATATATATATATATATATATATATATATATATATATATATATATATATATACATATATACATACTATTGAAATGACTTCTGCTGAACCAACGTGCCAAAGAAATAAACGTAACTAAGTGAAATAACATCCCCAGATAATAAAACATATCTCCCGAGCTTTCTGACGGGAAGTTACCAAGCGAATCCTTTCTGCCAACCCAGCAATACTCTCAATCGAAGGCGATCTTAAAGGAATCCCTTTAAAAGCAAATAATATCCTTTTCAAAACCCGGCCGCTGCAGATTAGGTTCCATTTCTCTCTCTCCCTCTCCTCTCTCTCTCTCTCTCTCTCTCTCTCTCTCTCTCTCTCTCTCTCTCTCTCTTCCTTTTGACCATCGACATAAAATGTCCAAACCCCTCCCAAAAGAGAGAGAGAGAGAGAGAGAGAGAGAGAGAGAGAGAGAGAGAGAGAGAGAGAGAGAGAGAGAGAGAGAGAGAATCAATAAAAATCCAATCACAGAGCTTTCGATACTTGGCTGAATCTAGAGAGAGAGAGAGAGAGAGAGAGAGAGAGAGAGAGATGAAATAATTAGAATTTCTATTTAGGACTCCACATTTATCATCGACATAAAATGTCTAAACCTCACAAAATAATCAATAAAAATACAAGACTGGGCTTTCTTTACCCAGCTGAATATACAAAAGAGAGAGAGAGAGAGAGAGAGAGAGAGAGAGAGAGAGAGAGAGAGAGAGAGAGAGAGAGAGAGACTGACTCTCAATGAAGTCACCCAATAACCCATCCCTCTTCCACAAACATACGAACCAAAACGGTAAACACACGAAGAAATCGTCAATTTTTTTTTTTTTAATACCAATCAGAAAGAAGCTGTGTCGTTTCTCGTCTCTTGTACTGGACAGCTCTGATAAAGAAACGAATTTCGTGAGGCTGGAAGCATCAGTAAGAACAATATAACCACTTTAAGTCTTCCGTAATTCGTTTTTGGAAGGAAGGCTGAAAGGACCCGTTCCTTAACATGCAACAATAAGCTCTGATACAGCAGGTTACTGCAACCGATACACGCTTTCTTGAAATGCAAATTCATTCTTGACATTACTGTACTATTTAATTTTGGAGTGCAAGCACTGCTACAGGCTTCAACAGTTGACAGTTAATTGCAATGAAATAAAATCGTCCTTAGTCACTTAACAATGCCGCGGGAAAATGCAATGTAGTGATTATTTCATTGCACGAGAAGAGCAATGCTGCAACAATGAGTGTCATCATGATACCTAGATAAATAAATACGTATCTTCAGTACCGTAATGTTCATATCAACGATCGAATCACAATACTTTACAGTCCTTCTAGCTATAAAGCCTATAATGCGACTGTAAGTTATCTATTCAACTAAGCTACATTACTATCCTATCAGAGAAAAACTAAACAAAACGTAATGCTTATATCTGTCACAGATCTATTTTATCTGTGTGTAGCACTAACACTCTACGGTACTAAACTCCTTGTTGAACTATTACAAAATCTTAAAAATTAAATGCAGATCACAATAATATAATTCAGATATTATATATTTACAATAAAACTGCATAATTATTTCAATTAGTGCCATCTCCTTTGACGGTACTCTTACTATAATTACTCAACACAGAAAAATACCAATTCTTATGCAATTCTAAAAAAAAGCAACCACACCAACCCACAAAGTAAATAAACAAGTATTTCATCAAACGGGAAAACGAAAAAAATAGGACCCACGAATTAACGACACGTGTCAAAAGAAGCCAGAACCTGTTCGCGTTGTCTCATGTCGAGTGATCAAGAATAATGCTTTACTAATTAAAACTTTAATAACATTATCATTATTAATAATGATTATGATCACTAATTAATTGTCGCTAGACATCTGGTGATTAGAATGTATTGTAATAAATAAAAATTAAGGACTATTTAAGTCATCATTAAGATTCATTGCGATTTTTATTGACATCACAATCAACTGTCACTTATCAAGTGATCATTATCACTACAATAATGGTAATTAGAGAAACTCCAAAAATGGTAATTAGAGAAACTCCAGAAATGGTAATTACAGAAACTCCAAACATGGTAATTACAAAAACTCCAAAAATGGTAATTACAGAAACTTCAAAAATGGTAATTACACAAACTCCAAAAACGGTTATTTCAAGAAACTCCATAAAATGGTAATTACGTAAACTCCAAAAATTGGTATAATTATAGAAACTCCAAAAAATGGTAATCAGAGAAACTCCAATAAATGGTAATTACGGAAACCCCAAGAAACGGCAATTACAGAAAGTCTAAAGAGAAATGGAAAATTACGCACAGCAGACAAATAAAATCATTCTCTATCACCCTCCTGCTGTAAATATCACCTTACCCCCGTCTCCAAAAACCTTGAGTTGTACACAACGAGAACCTGTACTGTCAGTCATTAGGTAAAACTTGTCTCACGTGACTTTTTTCTTTCATTTTTCTCTTCCGGACCTCCTTAGAGGAACCCCCCACCCCTCCCCCCAGAGAGGCCCAAACGGATGACGCCCATCAGAGTCATGTCTTCTCTTACATCACACGTCTTGGTAATTTTAAACCATAGTATAATTCCTTCTCTCTCTCTCTCTCTCTTATTCAAGGCCCAAGCTGGCACTGTTCCGGTGGTTGGACGTCCCCCTTCAGCTCGGTTACGCAGGGGAGCGCGTGACCCCCAACTCTCCCCCAACCCCCGCCACCCCTCTCCCCACCCCAAAACGACCTGCCGGTTCCGACGGGCCAATTCGCCCGGAAATGTGTATCTCTAAACACGGGCATGCACACGACATACATGTGTGTCACCATTCAAGCATGCGAACTGTACGTTTGCCATGAACGAATCTGTATTAATATATATTAATATATATATATATATATATATATATATATATATATATATATATATATATATAATGTAGAAATAAGTATACATGTACCTAGTTCAATATACAGTAGTTGTTCAAACTGTACAATGTATCCCTGCGGAGACATGTACAAAATATACATTAAACATCTACAGGTATAAATCATCTAAGTCTTCTAAGTTATCTGTATGCGTAATTTCATTTTATACAGGTATATAACTGTACGTATTGTTAAGCAGGGGAGTAAATACTGTTTACAGCTCCGTGTTGTACGAAGAGGAATTTTATGTTTAAAAAATAAATGATGAGTCACTTTAAACATAAGAGTAAAAATCTTGCGAAGAGGAATTTTATGTTTAAAAAATAAATGATGAATTACTTCAAACATAAGAGTGAAAATCTGCCTATTCGTTGTGTGTCCACGTGAATAAAACACACACGGATTTACATACACAGATACATGCAGTACATAAATACATTCATACATACACACAAATATATATATACACAGATATACACACAAACACACACACATATATATATATATTTATAATGTTTCTCAGAGAGAGAGAGAGAGAGAGAGAGAGAGAGAGAGAGAGAGAGAGAGAGAGAGAGAGAGAGAGAGAGAGAGAGAGAGAGAGACTGTTTCATTCGGCCCCAAAGATGGGCCTCATCTGACGTGCACGTCCCCCAAAAGGGCTCTTCCTGAACACCGGCAGCTTTATCAGTTACACACAATAGTGTTCTCAAGCTTGTGAAGTTCTATCGTTTTATAAAATTAATTGTTTTCTCTCTTAATAATAATAATAATAATAATAATAATAATAATAATAATAATAATAAATAATAAAATAAAAATAATATTATTAATAATATTATTATTATTATTATTATTATTATTATTATTAAAATTATTATTATTATTATTATTATTATTATTGAAGGAATCCACAGTGGTGTAAATGTTATTATATATTAGAAATATATATTTTATTATTATTATTTATCACTGTGGAATTCTTCACCATTTTAGTAGTGTGTTATTGTGGTGTAAATAATAATAATAATAATTAGAAATAATAATAATTTAATAATAATAATAATAGATTACATTTACTCCATTATATAGTAAATAATTCCTTCACCATTTTAGTAGTGTGTTATTGTTAACATTTTATGAGGAAATAATAATAATAATAATAATAATAATATTTAATATATAATAATAATAATAATAATAATAATAATAATAATAATAATAATAATATACAATTACTATGATCATCACCTGTAACGGTACTGATAATATTTTTTGATAAGGAAATAAAAGAAAAATGGGTTCTAATATACATACAACCTTATTATTAATAACAATATGAATAACAACGCTCTTAATTAGTAATAATAAATGTCTGTGAAAAATGGCAATAATAAATTCTTGTGCAATGTATTTAGACTGGAGCCGGATGGTAGGCAAAAAAAAAAAAAAAAAAAAAAAAATTTTCAAGTAAAAAAAAAAAAAAAAAAATTTATCATCCGAGAATAATCATTATGAGTAGAACTACAATAATGACATTTTCCAAAATACAAACCTTTCTAGCCTAACAAAATAAATATAAAAAAAAAGCCATATAAAACTGCATATGGAATGGCACCCAACAACCCAGTCGGCCCCCCAAAAGTCAAGAGACAAGACGAATAATAGGATCTATTTCTATATCTGCACTTTACAACCATGAGGAAGAATGTGTACATGTGTGTACATGTGTGTGTGTATGGGTAGTAGGTGGATCTGGGAGGGAGAAGGGAGGGATAGGGGTATGGAGAATGTTAATGGGACCGACTGGGCATAGGGTACCAAAGATTCAGACAGCCAAGGCACTTGATGGCATGGTCCCAAGGTCTGGCTTTTGGGGGAGAGTCATCGTTTTAACCTTCAACGATGCCAATCTGGCGCCGATTCTGACAGGCTGTCATCTAAGAAGTGCCGCTTTTCTCCTCCGCCGCCGCCGCTGCCACTGCTGCTGCTTTTACTTAAATGGCACTAAAATGCCAGGCATTTGCGGTCACCGTTACAATAGGAGATGATTTATCTCAATCCAGCTTCTTTTTTTTGTGGAGGGGTTCCATGGATATTCATCTTATAAGTAAAAATGTAAGAAAAAGGGGTGCTTCTTTATCTCAATACAAAATTTTTTTTGAGGGGTTCTATGGATATTCATATTATAAATAAAACTGTAAGAAAAAGGGGTGCTTCTTTATCTAAATACAATTTTTTTTTTGTGGGGTTCCATGGATAGTCACGTTATAAGTGAAAGTGAAAGAAAAGGGGGTGCTTCTTTATCTAAATAAAAAAAATTTTTAGGGGGTGACATTCTTTATCTCGAAGAAAAAAATAATCAAAATTTTTTTGAGGGGTTCCATGGATATTCATATTATAGGTAAAAATGTAAAAAAAAGGTGCTTCTTTATCTCAATAAAAATTTTTTGAAGGGTTCTTAATGGATATTTTTTTTTTTTTCATGGATATTCATATTATTAAGTAAAACTGTAAGAAAAATTGGTGCTTCTTTATCTCAGTAAAAATTTTTTTAAGGGGTTCCATGGATATTTATATTATAGGTGAAAATGTAAGAAAAAGGAGTGCTTCTTTATCTCAATACAATTTTTTAGGGGTTTCATGGATACTCATAAGTAAAAATGTAAGAAAAAGGTGTGCTTCTTTATCTCAATACAATTTTTTTGAGGGGTTCCATGGATACTCATAAGTAAAAATGTAAGAAAAAGGGGTATTTCTTTTATCTCAACACAATTTTTTTCATTTTTTTTAGGGTCCCATGGGGGTATTCATATAAGTAAAAATGTAAATGAAACAAAAAAGAAGGGGTCCTTCAGCACATTGCGAAAAGATTGGTAAAACAATTATCAATAAAGGGCAAATTACCAAAAGATTGGTAAAAAAATAAACATCAATAAAGGGTAAATACGTATATGTTATTAAAAGACCAATAAAACCTCTACATATACAAAAGCATATCTGGTATATGTCACCAAGTAAAAGATTATTTGGTATATATCACCACATGCAACATGTGTATAGTAAAATTACTGGACATGATGAAGAAACTACACAAACAAACTGAATTAAATATGTTAAAGACAGATAAGACAAAAACTGACCCAAATATGCAAGACATTCCCTGAAACCTCCCCCCCCCCCCCAACAAAATAATGTCTTGAAAGAGGCTGTTTCTAAACATAAACTAGAATTACTGGGAATTAAACCCCCCAAGAAACGATTCTGCAAAGGACGTATGGACATTCCTATCTGGCAACACTGTGGCAGCAGGAGTCATTTAAAAAATCAAAATCGATGGATTTTGACTCTGAAGTTTAAAGTTCATGAGGAAAATAGTTATCACGTTATTAGAGTGAAAAGATAATTAATGGATATAATATACTAATGAGCGAGCATGACTGTGGACGCTAAATACAACTAGTGTGATCAGTGTTCTTCGCACTGACAATTTCCCAATTAAGCCTTCAAGTTTCTTGGGCGTGTTACTTGTTACGTAAACACAGCATAATAAAGTACGAACTATCTAAACGATACCGAGCTGTATTTAAATAAATACAATGAGCTTCCTAACAAATCTGAGGTTCATACATGTACAACATCTCCGGTCATTTCGCAGGGTCGATAAAATGCAGCTCCTGATTTGTTGGTATAATTTTAGTATAACTGCGCTCAAAAATAAATAGTATTTGCACTAAGACTTAAGTTTATTTGCAATAAGACTCAAGTTTAAATCCGTACATGCGCACGATGACAGAAGCGGCCACGCCGTTTTGTCCGTCTTATTGGCTTATTCAAGGCTAAAACAATTTACCCACGACTGAAATAACTGCTACACTGAAGCCAAAGACAATGTTCAAAATAAACACTCTACAGATGCTCAAGTTCATCCACATAAATATTAAATAATAATGAGGAAATCCGGGACATAATGAGTTTCACGGTAATTATTTTAATAATAATAAAATCAGATATCTAGACGTACCAAAAACACAGTGCCTTCTTTACTGAACAATTTCTAAATCTATGACAGCCAATTGTAAGAACACTCAGGCTTTATAAAAAAAAAACTTAGATATAAAAATCCCGATTCGAGTATATATAAAAAGGGAGGGGGGCCTTTTAAGGAAGTTCAAAGGAAAATTATGGCACAATAATGATTTTTCCTTAGCGAAATCTAACGACAAATAAGTCAACTAATTAGGTAACTAACAGAATACCTTTCCTCAACAAGAGAAAACTTTAGTACAGTATAATACTGTTGTAATCACAGCACGAAGTAAATACCCTCCCTAACGATAATGAGTGCCAAGGCCAAATAGCTTCAGTAATAACCACAATCACCAAATATTTTTAAAAACATTCTCGATACAAATGAAACAAGTAAATAATGCGCCGAAGTTTCCTCGGCGCAATTGAGTTTTCCGTACAGCGTATAAAGCTGTACGAAACTTTCAGCCACGGCCCATGAAACTCTTAGCCGCGGCCATGAAACTGTGCTGTTGGTACCAATAGTGGTGCCGGAAGTACGGTTATGGCTAACTTTAACCTTAAAATAAAAACTACTGAGGCTAGAGGGCTGCAATTTGGTATGTTTGATGACTGGCGGGTGGATGATCAACATACCAATTTGCAGCCCTCTAGCCTCGGTAGTTTTTAAGCTCTGAGGGCGGACAGAAAAAGTGCGGACGGACAGACAAATAACTATCTCAATATTCTTCTTTTAAAGAAAACTGCTAAAAAGAAAAACTAAATATCACCTCCATGTGATTCCTGACAATGAAGGCATTCTTGGGCGCCATTTCAGCGACTAAGGTCAGGTTCGTCTCAGTCGCCAAAACAAATATTTATTGACGTCTCCTGTCTTACAAAGGCATAAAAATGGAAATTTTCACCTAGCGACTACAGGTGGCTTAATTAATATATTTTCGTAGTGCCACTGGTTGGTCCTTGGTGGGACAGAATAGATCCAGTTGCCAAAGGAAGGGGAATGAGAGACAGCCCTTACCATTTCTGTGACCAACCTTGCTTTGAGAACTCGATTTGTCACAATATTTATACAAAGAAAAATATCAAAAGAAAAAGTTAAAAAAATTTTAATTTGGGATATAAAATAGATTAAAACTGTGATATTAAAACAGAAATGAATCCTACAATCACTTTCATTACATTCTCATACTTTAAAAAAATTTTTTAATGCACACTGCAACAACAGGTATATAAGTGACAAGGTCTATCACAGATCTGCATGATTAAGTTAATTGCTGTCGCATTCACAAACGAAAAAAAGAGCATAATTTGAAAAAGAATAAATTACATCTTCTGGGGAACTGGCATAAATATTAATTAAGGATGCGAATCAACTCTAACCTTACACACACATCATAAACATAATAGAAAAGAGACAATGCTTTCAGATGACATTGAGGAATTTTTGAGATTCTTATATATCAACATCGAAATTCAAAACTAACGTAACGAAATATTACTAACATCAATAAGTGAGAGAGAGAGAGAGAGAGAGAGAGAGAGAGAGAGAGAGAGAGAGAGAGAGAGAGAGAGAGAGAGATTTTTGAAATTCTTTTATATCAACATCGAAATTCAAAACTAACGTAACGAAATATTACTAACACCAATAAGTTGAGAGAGAGAGAGAGAGAGAGAGAGAGAGAGAGAGAGAGAGAGAGAGAGAGAGAGAGCAAATCATTCTCGCAAAAAAGCACCAAACTGGCATCCCCAAAATGACGAAATGTTATTTGACTGGTCGAAATCAACCTTACCTCCACAGAACGTAGTATTTTTTATATTCCGTTAACAGTTAAATTATAACTCTAGTTGTAGCACATCCCAGATTTGAAGACGACCCCAGTGAGAGCTATCACACACGTAACACAGATGGAGTTCTTTCGTCACGGTCTAGCAAGATGCAGATCTTTTCGTGTGTACCGAGCAGCTGTTCCTTTTGCCTCATGTACCTACCAAGTGGAGTTCTTTAGCATACTATGTCTACCAGTATGTGTTCCTTTTTCGTTACTTCTTTTTTGTAATATACATACTGAGCCGGGAACACTTCTAATGTAGCTACAGAAACTGAATGCTTTTTAAAGACGTATCTACCGAGAGGAAATTCCTTTACTTTTCTGTAAAAGAAAATTATTGAGGTGGCTTTTTCTGTCGTCCACACTTTTTCTGCCCGCCCTCAGATCTTAAAAACTACTGAGGATAGAGGGCAGCAAACTGGTATGCTGATCATCCACCCTCCAATCATCAAACATACCAAATTGCAGCCCTCTATCCTCAGTAGTTTTTATTTTATTTAAAGTTAAAATTAGCCATGATCGTGCGTTTGGCAACGCAACACTACGGGCCACCACGGCCGGCTGAGAGTTTCATGGGCCGTGGCTGAGAGTTTCATACATTATACGCTGTACAGAAAACTCGATGCATTTTTTACTTGTTATTTCATATAACTTACACAGGAGTTATTTCATATACCCACACAGGAGACTTATTCATAATTAATATACCAAACAAATAAGTACTTTCATACCAAGTTAAGTTTCCAATACGTCTTGGAATTACTACGACAACTATTACTATGGCATTAAACACCCCCCCCCCTTCCCACACCCTTAGCAATGGACATGGGGGTACTCTCTATGCCTTTTCCTACATCTTTAGAGAACATCCAAATGCAGGGGACGCAGTGAGAGCAACTGTGCGCGAACGGAATACAATACAGTATGGTAATGACACCAAAGGGTGAACAACCGTCAGTGATAAGGGTGAATACGGGCTTTGTAGAGAGAGAGAGAGAGAGAGAGAGAGAGAGAGAGAGAGAGAGAGAGAGAGAGAGAGAGAGAGAGAGAATATCATTACAAGGCTTGCTACCGAATGGCATCGGACAAGTGTAATCACTCTAGTAATATGAAAGTTGTAGCTTACAACTTTTCTTTCCAAATCTTTTATTAGCACATTTACTAAGTTCCCATTCTTTACTCGCTCTTAATCATTATTCCAGTTACCATTCGATATACCAGGAGATCATAAGCCTTATTTTGTTATATTTTGTTATATTAACAGCATGAAATTCAATAGCTTTCCGAGAACATTATACCCATTTTGAACTGAATTGAATATAGAATTTAGGCCCAGGGCCAAGCACTAGGACCTACGAGGTCATTCAGCGTTGAGACGGAAATTGACAGCAAAAGGTCTGAAAGGTGCAACAGGAGGAAAACCACGCAGTTGCACTATGAATCAATTGTTAGGAGAGGGTGAAAAGCACGATGGATGAAAGACAATATGAAAGGAGGTACAGTAAAAGGAGCGAAAAGGGTTGCAGCTAGGGGCCAAAGGCACGCTGCAAAGAACCATAAGCAATGCCTTCAGTGCACCGCATGAGGTGCACTGTCGGCACTAACCCCCTACGGGGTATACCAATTTTCCAGGACAAAGTTATCCAAAAGAACTGATCATTTGGTCTTACGCCTACAGGCGAGGCCTTGGCTACAACTACCAGGCTGAGGCTATCTCAACCTTCCTTGATGGTGACAATATGCTGGAGGCTTCCTCAACATGGTTTGAGATGAACATCCATGATACAATCCCTTATATTTACGCTGTTAATTATAGATTTCCCAGAGGTACTACTGGAACACTCATTTACCAAAACCTGTATTAAGTCCACTCATCTGGAAGAATCTACGCTAATTATTACTGCATTTTACATATGGCTGACTTTCCCAAAGTTCCATCAAAATGCGGAAACTTCTGTAAAGCTGAATAATGAGGGAACATCATTTTTCATGAAATATATACACAAACATGTAAGTCTGTAAATTCCTACAGTAATTTAATACTTTAATGAATGTAATCATTACACCCATTCCTTTTCCAAACTTTTAATAAATCAATAAAAATGAGAGTAAATTTCAGAGATTCCTTTTCCAAACTTTAAATAAATCAATAAAAAGGAGAGTAAATTTCAGAGATTCCTTTTCTAAACTTTTAATAAATCAATAAAAATGAGAGTAAATTTCAGAGATTCCTTTTCTAGACTTTTAATAAATCAATAAAAAGGAGAGTAAATTTCAGGTATAAAGATATAAAATTATTATCTGCTGTTGTACCTGGCACACCTGTGTCATTCGAATTCCAAGTCAAAATGTAATGGCACTGTCAATTATGTTTCATCCAAGAATACTTCTCTCATCTCCGGTGTTTCTCTGAATGAAATGCGGAGGATGTAGGTTGAATGGGATAGGATAGAGGCCGTCGCCAAAGCAAATCGAGATGGAGACATTTGTTAAGTACGACAGAAAAATAGAGAAATATAGGTAAGGCAGAAACGGACGGGGCAGACCAATCTGTTATTTTACTGTTAATGTAAGAATGACGAATCAAGAGGACTACACCATTGAGGATGGTAAATACCCCATTGGAGGATGGTAAATATTCCATTGGAGGATGGTAAATACCCCATTGGAGGATGGAAAATATCCTAATGGAGGATGGTAAATACCCCATTGGAGGATGGTAAATATCCCACTGGAGGATGATAAATGCCCCATTGGAGGATGGTAAATATCCCACTGGAGGATGGTAAATACCCCATTGGAGGATGGTAAATATCCCACTGGAGGATGGTAAATACCCCACTGGAGGATGTAAATATCCCACTGGAGGATGGTAAATACCCCATTGGAGGATGGTAAATATCCCACTGGAGGATGATAAATACCCCATTGGAGGATGGTAAATATCCCACTGGAGGATGGTAAATACCCCATTGGAGGATGATGGTAAATACACAATTGGAGGATGATTGGTAAATACCCAACTGGAGGATGATGGTAAATACACCATTGGAGGATGGTAAATATTCTACTAGAGGATGGTAAATACCCAACTGGAGGATGGTAAAAAGATCATAGGAAGAGAAGAAAAAGTAGATACCAGAATTTCCCACTACGAATAATAATAAAGACACCAATGAAATATTTATATTTTTTTTACATAGAACTTGGCAACTCACAGACGTACCCAAGGTTCATACAACGTGGACGTACCATACCCACTAGACGTACTCCTGACAAGCCAAAAACTGAATTGTCACGTCGAGATAAATACCACATAACAACCTGTTACGTTACAACTGCCACCACGCCCCAACAGTATTGCCAGTATCCCGGTAATGTTGCCAGATCAACCTTTATAACTTTAAGAGACCAAGCACATTAACTGCTAGCCTTTAATAGTGCCAAGGGTTTCTGGACTTGAAACGATGTGATAATATTCTGGACACTGACGCTGAACATACACATATACACCTGCATTTCTACACCACACAAACACATAACACACACACACACACACACACACACACACACACACACACACACACACATATATATATATATATATATATATATATATATATTAATCATGAAGCTACCAATGTCGTTTAATATCCAATTCACGCCACTTCGGGAATACCCCCGATGGGGAATTATCACCGAAGTAGCGTGAATTGGATATTAAACGACATCTGTGGCTTCATGATTGTATATAAATCACGGTGTGATAAAAATTTCATATATATATAATATTTGTGTGTGTAGTGATTACATGATTTACCACATAAAGAGTGTCCTCAAAAGAGAATACGCTTCCTTTTCTCATTTTATATTGTATATATAATAAAATCAGGTGTATATATATATATATATATATATATACAAAATATATATATATATATATATATATATATATATATATATATATATATATTTATTTATATATACATTATATATATACATACATATATATATATATATATATATATATATACATATATGTACGTATATATATATATTGCCAAATAAATTAAATGAGTGAACTATGATAATTATACAGTATTTACAATAATTCGAAGGTAACAAACAAAACGTTTCAAGAAAATACAGTTCAAACTTACGTAATTTCTAACCGAAGTTTAACTCAAATAACAACATACCAGAAAGAGAAATATTATCTTTTTTTATCGTTCACAATAAATAAACTTGAAATTATACAGAAAAACTAATTCTAGTAAAATATATTTAAAATTATGAGAGAGAGAGAGAGAGAGAGAGAGAGAGAGAGAGAGAGAGAGAGAGAGAGAGAGAGAGAGAGAGAGAGAGAGTCCTCCTAGTCTTACAAAATTACTCAACACATCATATCGACGAATAGTTTTAAGGCAAATATCCCATGAATACAAAAATGATTCAGCTTTTTTTTATCTGCGTCATATCATTACATTAATAAGTGAAATTGGTTCCGTGAAACGTGTTTTTTTAGACAGATTCAGCCAATATTATTAAAGTATTACGACATGTAATACAGAGCATTTCTGCACGTATTTTTTCCAAATTTACATTATACATTAATCAACAATATAAACTTCGATAGAAAATGAAATACCCGTAATTCTTCCTGATACAACCCCAATTTTATCGGCGTTCAAATTTTAAACAAGTAAACAAGTGCGCCGAAATTTCTTCGGCACAATCGAGTTTTCTGTACAGCCGCTACAGCGTATAATCAAGGCCACCGAAAACAGATTTATCTTTCAGTGGTCTCGTTATAATGCTGTATGAGCCGCAGCCCATGAAACTTCAACCACTGCCAGGTGGTGGCCTATGCTATACCGTTGCCAGAAGCACGATTATGGCTAACTTTAACCTTAAATAAAATAAAAATTACTGAAGCCAGTGGGCTTCAATTTGGTATGTTTGATGATGGAGGGTGGATGATCAACATACCAATTTGCAGCCCTCTAGCCTCAGTAGTTTTGCGGACAGATCGGACAGAAAAAGTGCGGACAGAAAAAGTGCGGACAGAAAAAGTGACAGACTGACAGAAAAAGTGCGGACGGACGGACATAGTTGAACAATAGTTTTCTTTTACAGAAAACAAAAAAAACAAAAAAACGAGCATACATTTACATGTAACAAGCAGGAGAAGTCATTAACCTACAAAGCATGCTGCTACTAAATAGACTGCCCATGAGAGAGAGAGAGAGAGAGAGAGAGAGAGAGAGAGAGAGAGAGAGAGAGAGAGAGAGAGAAGTTTTAACAATCACCAATTATGGTTAGACCTTGCGCTGAAAAGACACTTGTGATTCTTAACCTTTATCATTCTTTAGCAAATAGTTACACTAGGTTTAAAAGAATGTGGGTGGGTCTGCCCACTCATTTCCCTTCTAATGCAATCACGTCATCTCATTTCCTCTCTCAATTCTACAACCAGGAAACCTCTGACCTAGTCTGGCACAAAGTCTAAGGTCACAATTAACGCCTGAGGTGAAGCTTTGAGTTGCAAATGAAGCTTGAAGCTTGGAGATGAATTCCGCTGATATCATTCAGCTTGCGTAAGCTGAAGCAGTAGGTTAAGCTGACGGGAACCTAGATACCTGAGTAAGCTTAAGGCGAAGACGGACCATATACCGTTCCCTGAACTGGAATAAGCTTAAGTTTACTTAACGATATACCTTACCGAATTTTCTAAGCTTACTCAAGCTGAAGCTTAATCCGAAGATGAGTATCGTGTTGCCTGCATAAGCTTAAGAAAATACGTATCAAATTCTCAAAATAATGATTAGCTGAAGCATTAGTTAGACACGAATCTTACAGCGACTCTGAAAGGACATGACTCGACAAAATTAACCGGCGATGACGAGGAAGGGGATCGCGTCCCTTAAGTAAGCGCGCACGAGCACGCGCACGCCCACACATTCGTAAACTGAAACATGATACCATAATGGTGTTGAGAATCTGGATGGGAGTCTTAAGAGCCGCCGTAGTTAATAATGGCGCATTAAATGTCCAAACAAATCATCTTTTAAATTTCGCCCGCATCTCCCGTCTCCACTTCTTTGTCTGACGTTAATTGGAAGCATTTGCCGTGAATTACTTACACGAGAAGCGAATAGCTAATATGGCCAAGTATGTAATTATATTTAGCGACTGAAAGTCACCTAAGATACGGAGCATGAAGTATTCGGTTTACACAGAACCACGTGAATTCTTACACCATGAATTCTCCCTAAACATATTCATCAGTCCTTCGTCAATGGCTTGGAAATAAAGTCGAAACCGGTCAGGACCTACACCTCGTCTTTTATTTTTCACCTGTGGTGATGTGTGAGATTCACATAAGGCATAACTGAATCACGAAAATATGGAACTTACTTTCCTGTAAACTTAAGGAAAGTGAAACGAGTAAATGGTGATAGGCCTTTCGAGCACCACAGTCTGTCGTTTGAACTTTCTTTCGTGGCATTGCCTTTATTATATATTCACATAAAAATTCTTAGGACAAACCAGACAATATTCTATTAATGCAAGAAGCCACGAATTCGCTCTAACACTATTTGTCTAATAAATTCAGGATATATATGTAAAAAAAAAACTGTCCACACACCAGGTCATAAATTCACTTTTGTAATATTCTTTAAAAAAAAATGACAGTCGGCTCTTCACTGCCTTATTAGCTCTTCTTCAATCATAAAACGAAAAAAAAAAATAAAACTTTCGTAATTCCTGGACGGCAATGAATGAGATATTTCAAATTCTGCAAGTTTTTCCAGGTGTCCCCCAGCCTGGAACAATTTGTCTTCGCTAAAAACAAATTAATTAAAAGAGCAATGTTCTCGCATCAGGTACAATGTCAACCTTCACCTCTGAACTATCCAGGGAACTCTTATAAGATGTAACGGGGATCGAGAAGAGAGGCATCAAGACTAACACTTGGGTAAGATTAAAAAAAACTGTGAAGGAAAATAAACAAGTGGAAAATGCGCCGAAATTTCGTCAGTGATATCGAGCTTTCTGTGCAGCGTGTAATGCTGTATGAAACTCTCAGCCACGGTTCATGAAACTTTCAGCCACGGCCCATGAAACTTTCAGCCACGGCCCATGAAACTCTCAGCCACGGCCCCTGAAACTTTCAGCCACAGCCCATGAAAATCTCAGCCGCGGCCCATGAAACTTTCAGTCGCGGCCCGGTGGTGGCCTGTGTTGCTGGCACCTATAGCGGTGCCAGACGCACGATCATGGTTAATTTTAACCTTAAATAAAATAAAAACTACTGAGGCTAGAGGGCTGCAATTTAGTATGTTTGATGACTGGAGGGTGGATGATCAATATACCAATTTGCAGCCCTCTAGCCTCAATAGTTTTTAAGATCTGAGGGCGGACAGGAAAAGTGCGGACGGACAGACAAAGAACAATCTCAATAGTTTTCTTTTACAGAAGACTAAAAAGGCAAATAAAGACGAGTAGGAGAATTATATTTACCCCAGTTTATTACACAATGTTTAAAATGATCTTCGTCTCACCTGATACTGCATTTACAAGTGAAACATGAGTCAGCTCTATTAGAAATATAGAGTTAATTGCTAATTGCTGAAAAATGGCAGCAGTCATTTTACTGAAGCTGCGTTCGAGTAGAAAGAAAATTCATGATGAATTTACTATTTCCACCTAAAAATATCCCTCAACATTTTAAGGACATATTCGAGAAAGGACACTGAGTTAAACTGAAAGGCTTATGAATACAAATATTATTGCAAAATATCTGCCTCTAAAGTTATTAGATATACTATATATAGATCAGCAACTTACGAAAATGTTATTTGAATATCTCAGTACCGAAGCAGTACGAGGTCAATGGAGAGTCCCAGAAACTGACATCTAAAGCATAATCCTGCAACATTCATTTGTATCACGCTCAATGTTTGGTGAACCCTAAACTTTCCTCAGGACGTGACGGCCATACAAGATGACTTCATGCACAAGTACTGGCATCATTATGAATTCGAGAAGAAAGGGCGCCCAGAGAGTGCTACACCAGAAACCCTTTGCTAGTTGTTCGGATCCATACAAGATTGTTTGGTTTAAAAGGGACGTAACCTCCATTCAAGACTATCTTTGTAGGTGCAATTATTAGATTAGTTTAACAGAATCTACGGTAATGGTGTATCGTTTTCGGCCTCCCAGGCCTATAAGACCGAGCAATCCAACCCCACCCCCAACACAGGGTCCGTTCTCCCCAAAGGGTTACCGAGAGAAGCTATGCTGTCAGTGGACCTCACGCTGAGTACTGTAGGCATTACTAAAGGGTGTCTGCTGCGTCCCTTCGACCCCTAGCTGCACCCACTTTTTAGCCTTTTACTCTTACCTTCACTCCCGCTTCCTTTCTTCAATAATGCTGTCCAGCCTCTCTAACTATTACTTGTACTGTAAGTGGGGCTATGGGGTTTCATCCCAGTTTCACCTGCAGACCCATGCACAACATCTGACATTTTCTAGGTCTCTCTTGCTGTCCAACCACTCCAACTCTCTTTTCACTTTCTTTAGCGCTGAATTGCTAAAGTTGTCCCAGTGCTTAGCTTTAGCCAAAATTCCATGAATTCAATTCGATCCTCCAGAAGTTATATTCCGGTCTATACCAGACTAATAACTTATTGGCTGTCACAAGGCCCACCCTTGGTAAAATTTTCTTAAAAACAGACAAAACTTCTAACGTATTCTTGCTAACAAACAGAGAACAAACAAACCTTAGTAAAAACATAACCCCCTTGGAAGATTACTATACTGAAATACGAAATTCGAAGTTCAAGATGAAGAAGGTCACAGGTCAGGACAAATTTTAGACAAACCTGTTAAGAGAAGTCATCAGGCCAAAACACCAATGAACGTACATTTCTTCCAGAAATCATTCAGCATAATTCTGCAATACCTCAGATCATCCTTCATAAATACACAGCGCCGGCCCATGTCGTTTAGTGCAAATGGCTCCAATTACCAAGTAAATATACAGTAACCAGAACTTAAGTGAAACAGAATGATCACACACAACGCAAGAAGAAACCCCATTAGGATCATCGACTGGGCATCATGACTTTCTATGACCTACTGCCAACGCCGCATCGTCTATGAAGATGGTATAGTAGCTATGGCGTAGCCTGTCTTACCATCACACTCAGACCGGAATGTAAGAATATGGCATTATTTGTGAACCCTGACTATATGCAATTCTTTAAAATGATATCTTCGTCTTTGCCCATTTAAAACAAACTTTACTTAAAAGATGTAACTTCCTTCTAAATATAAGCAAAAATATGTTAACACCTTTGAAGCTATTAAAGAAATGCATATTATAATCAACACTCAATCACGTGTGGAACAGTGGTACTTAGGTTCCAACCTCTTATATGACTTGTGTGGCCCGGTTGGCAGCGGTCTTGTCTTTCAACTGAAAGACTTGGGTTCGATCCTGATGTGAGCCAGAAATTGGCATATATATATATATATATATATATATATATATATAGGTTAATATATATATTTATAAAATTATATATACATATAAATATTCCAACCTGACTGAGAAAGTTCTTGATATTTCAGTATTTGAAAAAATACTGAAGAAATACTGGAAACTGAGTTGGTATAAAGAGATATCTCCATCTTCCTCCCTGAAATATAATGTACAAAACAAATCCATTTTTCTATTTACTAACTTTGGTTAAAATAGTTTGCAATATAATTAACTTCACTTTTTGGATGGATGTGAGAGGCGACTGAGACAGCCATATCACTGAGAGAGAGAGAGAGAGAGAGAGAGAGAGAGAGAGAGAGAGAGAGAGAGAGAGAGAGAGAGAGAGAGAGAGCCCTATCACAGATGAGTTGGTGTATGGGGATACTCATATGTCTGTGTGAGAGAGAGAGAGAGAGAGAGAGAGAGAGAGAGAGAGAGAGAGAGAGAGAGAGAGCTCCCTATCACAGATGAGCTAGTGAATGAAAATACTGCATAAACTACAGAGACCAGAGAAAAAGATCCATCTCAACCTCAAAACATTCCACACAAAATATTCAATAATGTAATAAGAAATTGCCATTTCAAACCGCAAGATAAGAAAAAGAGGAAAACGAAAAAGTGAACTTAGCAACGGGCGAGACTCTATGGGCGGAGGAAGGCATTACAGTAGACGGGATTACATTCTCAGCAGATCAGACCTGAATACGAAAAGAGGAGAAACCTCAAAGATTGACCTGCCATCAATGCAGGGAGTGAGAGAAAATCATGTGAACGCTGGGAGATACTTGGGGCACAGGAGCAGGTCGGATATTTGCAATCTTTTTTTTTGCAGGTCGAATTTTTGCAGTCTTTTCTCTACGGGACAAATTAGTTGGAGATATATCGGCATATTTTCCTTTTTCAACAAGTCGTTTTCCTTTATATATATATATATATATTGGGTAGATAGGAAGAAATATAAGATCAATAGTTATCAAAACATTAATACTCGGACTGGAGATATATAGACGAACTCTTTGGAATGAAAAACATAAAATATACTCGGAAAAAGGTTTATACAGAACCTCGTTGGGAATGCTATCCTGCAAGTTCTCTCTCTCTCTCTCTCTCTCTCTCTCTCTCTCTCTCTCTCTCTCTCTCACATATACATATAATATAAATATATATATATATATTTATAATATATATTTATAATATATAAATATATATATACATATATATATATATGTATATGTATATATATCACTTAAAACTAAAATCAGCTGATACAAGCTTGGTGTGAACCAAATGCCCATGAACTTTAAAGAGCCAGTATTAAACAATGCCTTATCACGCCAAGATCAAGGCACACAGTTGGCTTTCAAGGAAAGGAATTTAGAGAAAAATAGAGCACGAGATATGGCGTCTAACAGAGAGAGAGAGAGAGAGAGAGAGAGAGAGAGAGAGAGAGAGAGAGAGAGAGAGAGATGGACCACTGCCAAAATCAATCACGTGAGGTTGCATAGCTCTGGCGTCCTCATAATCCCGTGCTACCTGATTATTACGAAACAGAGGGGAAAAGGAGAAGTCTCGTCTGTACCAAATCTACAATTCAATCCTTTGGAATCTGGTGTAGCGTAAAAGTTTATGGAATAATAATATTAAAGAATTTTAGTTTTTATCATAATCTAAAGGAGATCAACATATAACAATATTATAAAGGCATATCAAAGTACAAATACAGTATAATCAGTACATAATATATCAACAGAAAAGGAATTATAAAACTGAAATTGAAATTGAATATGCTCTCTTTTCGACCTCGCCCTTCTCTCTCTCTCTCTCTCTCTCTCTCTCTCTCTTTCTCTCTCATTCTCTCCCAACTCCTCATGCATTCATACATATGGCTCTGTAATATCTCTCTCTCTCTTTCTCTCTCCATGCATACATACATTCATACACTCATACACCAACTTCTCTGTGATATGGCTCTCTCTCTCTCTCTCTCTCTCTCTCTCTCTCTCTCTCTCTCTCTCTCTCTCTCTCTCTCTCTTCTCGCATTCATCCAAAAAGCCGAAGCTAAATTATATTACAAGCCATTTTAGCCACGGGTCCACAAATAGAAAACTTCATAACAAACCTTTTATTTTAATTGGTAGCCAAAATACCACGACACCAACATGCCGTTACAACTTCCGCAATTGTTAATATGTCGAAGAAACAGGACAATGCTGTTCACGTTATTGAGTTTGTTTTATCCCAGTCCCAATCACGAGCAATTTAAAAGTCCCGAATAAAAGCCAATCACGGGAGGGTATTTCTACTTTATATTGCCAACTACTTGAACGCAATGCTTTTTACTCAAGATAATTTGTGGCGAATCAAGTTTTGTATTTGTGTGTGCGTGTGTGTGTGTGTGTGTGTGTGTGTGTGTGTGTGTGTGTGTGTGTGTGAGAGAGAGAGAGAGAGAGAGAGAGAGAGAGAGAGAGAGAGAGAGATTCCAATAATACTAAAAAAACTAAAGCCAAGTTATCTGACAATATTTTTTTTCTTTAAAATGAAATTTATTATATATGGTAAGGAAAGACACAGGGAGGTTTTAACACACAGAAATCAATTAAGCCGTCGATTCTAAAAAAACAAAAATAAAAAATAATACCCGTCGATGAAATTAGAAAGCGAAACGCGGCAAGGAAGACTGAAAGGGAGAAAGCCAAGACATCAACAGTACCTTCAGATAAAAAAAAAAAAAAACTTTAAACTACCTTCACAACTAATTGCCCAAAAAGAAGAGGGTAGCCAAAACAATCCTGAATAAGAGGAGAATAAGGGGAAACGAGGGAGGGGAAAATAGCAAAAGAAGAAGCACGGGGTCATGCCGGGAGCCGGATAGTAGGCAGGCGAGCCACGTGGCCTTCCGGCTCCACATGACACAAACACAGACACACGCACAAACACACACACACGCAACCCAGTATTCGCCGGTCACCTGACAAGGCTCATGCGTTGACGCCCGGCCCCGCGAGAGGGAGGAACATCGTAAAACCATGTGACCGGGAGTGGATGATGAGGCGCCCCGCTTAAGATTTCTAAAGAGAAGTGAGGGCATTTTCGTACCCGCTCGCGAGAGTACGAAGTTTTAAATTCTCTGGGTAATTGAGTGCCTTGTATGCTTACGCGGGCATGGAAGCTGCGGTATCTGTCTATGAATATGGCACAAACCTTGCATAATATTTGTGTTTACTACTAGTTACGTCGTTTATTCTGTAATATAGGGATCAAAATAGAGACATTCCAGATTTAATTATCTTAATGTTCATGTTTACTTCAGAGGAAATGAAGTTGTATAATATGTTCATAATATATATTCAATAAACCTAACTGGAACTTAGAATGAAAGCTAAATTTTATCTAAAATATAGATAAGAATAATATCTTATTCTTAAACATGAAGAAACTAAACTCAACCTATCTTGAATCATAATATATAATCTAGTGAAACGCCATGCAGAGACCCATATACCTGTATTAACTCCGGCGGAAAAGTCGCGGGCGGGCCACGGGCGGGTGCCACCACCGCGCCGCCCATGGAAGAAGCAGGAGGGGAAGAAGCAGGGGCGGCGCTGGCGGCGGCGTTGGCGTTGACACCGTCGTTGGAAGCAAGGCCGTTGTTGGAAGCAAGAGTACTGGTGTTGGGAGCCATCACTTGAAACTCGCGTTGGAAAACTACAGCAGGAGGTCGAAAATGCAAAAATGCACTGGACGTTCGGAACGGGCTGCGCTCCTCTCTATTAATATAATATTAATAATATTAATATTAATAATAATACCGAGCAAAGGCAGATGGGGAGGGAGGAAGACACTATGCTAACGACACACTCTCACACCAACACAAGAAACGAGCGCTACCAAGCGACTGGGAGAGAGACAACCAGCACCCCCTCCGTCTCCTCCTTCCCCCCCTTCCTCCTCCTCCTCCTCCTCCTCTTCCCTCCTTTCCCCCACTTTTCTTTCTCAGACACATGAATATTCTCTCCCTCCCTCCCTAACCCCCTACCTCGCCATTCTTAACCCCTTCCCTAAGACATACTAAGAACGTCTCTCAAGAGCTAACGTCTTAACCCCCCCCCTTCCCCTTACCATCTCTCCAACCCCTTAGACTTCAGCACCCTTAGCCTGCCCTTAATTCAC
>NC_089787.1:29265623-29288123 GCF_040412425.1 Macrobrachium rosenbergii | reverse complement strand
ACAAACCGTGATCAAACTTGAGAGAGAGAGAGAGAGAGAGAGAGAGAGAGAGAGAGAGAGAGAGAGAGAGAGAGAGAGAGAGAATGTTATATTTTGCTAGAAAGAACAAAACCGTTGCCATCATTAACCGTTACTTTTAACCTTGCCTCACCACTCTGAGTATTTGATATTAGTTCAAATCTTTCATAATTTCATCATCATCATTTAAAAGATACCCTAAGTCTTAATACATTGCTGTAAGTTGGTTTCCATCGTCGTCGATAATTCTTTTATTTATTTATTTTTTTATTCGCTGACGCGTAGGTGAATATTACAGCCAAAATCGATATAATTACTGCATCACCCTTTTACCAAAACAAATACATCCAGAGAATTCGACCTGCAGGATTTCATTATAGCAGAACGTTACAGTACAGAAAAAGCAACTGCTTTCGTGTTGAAACAACTGTATAACTTCCAGCGGTTTCTTTTCTAAACAAATGTTTAATTTTCAGCTGTTTATACAGCTGTCTAATCCCACACATGTCTTTAACGATTGATATATATATATATATATATATATATATATATATATATAAATAAATGTATAATATATATATGTATATATATACAGATAGATACATAGAGAGATATATAGACATGTGTTTAACAAATTATCTGTTTTCCAATGATATCCTTTCAGCAAACATCTAATCTTCATCTATATGATTTTAAAGAACTAAATATTTTTAAACGATATCTTAAATATACAAATACAATGTTTGAAGTCAAAATAAGAACATTACAGTAAAGAACTGATTTCCCTCATTCATATTTCAGTACAACCAGTGAGAAAACCTCATTTCCACAGAAACGAACAACCTCTAAAGGTGAGTGAGGACGAAAAGGAAGAATAGAAAGGGGGAGAAAGATGGGGAGGGGTAAAGGGGGGGGGGTGAGGGAATAGCAGGAGGTTGAAAGGAAAACTGCTACACACAAGGAAATCTTAGGACTTCGGGTCAATAACCCAGATGTCATCAATTTTTCAACCAGCGAACATAAACATAAGCACCGAGGAGTTTGAGTCTGCAATTCTGAGGTGGAAAGATTTTACCTTATCGAAACGCATTTATTTTATTATTATTATTATTATTATTATTATTATTATTATTATTATTATTATTATATTATTATTATTATTATTATTATTATTATTATTATTATTATTATTATTATTATTATTATTATCGTTGTTGTTTCTATTAGTTTGGTTGTTGACTTTGTTGCTAAAATTATATTCAGGTTGCAGATAAAAACATTTTAATTTATCTCTTCATTGATAAACAAGAACATGAAGATCCCTTAAGTACCAAGAGGTAATTTTACGCTACACAACATTCTAAATTAAGGAAAAAGAAAATTAAGACACATGTTTTTTCATTAAAGTTCACTAAATGGAGGACTACCAAAAAAAAGTACAGGCTACGAATGTCAGATGTCGCATCTTTTGGTTAAGTTTTACCAAAATGCAAAATAAATTCAACCATCATTATGTAATCATACGCGAACATATTTGGCAGAAACATCAAACATTCATAATTGCCGTTATGTTATATAATAATTCGACGAATAACGTTGGCCTCGAGAAAATCTTTCTATAAGACATTGACAAGATGTTTAAAGTCTCTCTCTCTCTCTCTCTCTCTCTCTCTCTCTCTCTCTCTCTCTCTCTCTCTCTCTCTCTCTCTATATATATATATATATATATATATATATATATATTGCAAAATGTTACATTCGTTCTAAAGAAAGTATTACACAGAATCTCACCCGTTTGTTCAAACTCTCTCTCTCTCTCTCTCTCTCTCTCTCTCTCTCTCTCTCTCTCTCTCTCTCTCTATATATATATATATATATATATATATATATATATATATATATATATATATATATATATATATATATATATATATATATATATATATATATACATATACACACACACAATGAATATGTTACATTCTGTTCTAAAGAAAGTATTACACAGTATCCTACCAGTTTGTTTAAACACTCTCTCTCTCTCTCTTTCTCTCTCTCTATCCATCCATCTTGGCGACTTCCATCCGACTTAAGATGGGATTACATTAGCCACTAGCTGCGAACAGATGGACAACGTCACTCCTCTGGCTGATTCGCTAAGCAATGCACAGCACAACATGAAATGCGAGCAAAAACGATCGCCAAGTAATCGTTCATGCCTTCGCTGATTGCATACGCAGGCGCAGTGGTACAACGCAGGCACGCACGCACGCACACACACATACACACACACCAGCACAGTGTAGCTGTGATGTGTTACCGAGCACGATAAGTCGTTGTTTATTGTGCTTTGGAAAGCGAAGTTATTCGCTATTTGTTTTTTGTGTTATTCAGATGGTAACAAATCGTTTAAAGGATTTGTGACTTGGCAAAATAACTTATAACTTTTATTTGGCTAGGAAACTATTTATGCACAATAACTTATAACTTTTATTTGGCTAGATAATTATTTATAAGTTTAAGTTGCCCATCACGATAAAAATTGCTACCTACTATATTTCAACGTCTTGAATATTTGTTACGATAATCTGCCCACATTTAATATATTCATAAATCTAGATTCCTTCTATGTATACAGTCATCTCTTGCAGTGAAACTGTGACCACGAAAACTGAAAACACTGAACTCTTTTTGTTCGTGGCTTTCAACTCGTAATGTGAAGAAAATGCAAACATGCCCTTTTTCCCCCATACTGTGAAAACAACCACTCAGTAAAAATTCTACGGGAATCTCTGAGCAAAAAGAGAATGAAAGTCTAAAAATGTCGACTTATTTTTCCAGTTAGAAGCAAACCGCTATGGAAAAGTTTTCTATTTTTAAAAGTCCTGAATAACAAAAATACTGTGGAGGGAAAAACAGTTAAATTTGACTTGAAAGGAAGGGACAGAATCTTTTAATGTGAGGAGGTTGTACGTAGATTTCAAGGAAAACCATTAATGTTCGAGACAGTATTTACATTTTCAAGGGAATTGTGATACCAGATGAAGAGGAGATAAAGAAAATAGCATAACAGCAGCCTATACCATGAGTCTTATTCAAGAGATGACAAACGTGCATTTCAAAAATAAAGAGTATATGCACTTGCGTATCTATTGCATATACAAGCCATAACTTTGTCATAACTATATCTATACACCATTTCATAAACATGTACCAATGTATTTGTGTATTTATGTATTTATCTAGAAAATTATGATATCAAGTACTAGCAAATCTTCACAACTCTACATATGACATGGTAAGTGTGCAGGCAGGCAGGCAGAAAGACGATCTCCCTTCGTACAAATCTATGCATGATGGGCTACTTTGTACCAAGTTTGGGCAAAATCCCTTCAACCGTGTGGGAGTTCTGATATGGTAAGCGTTACAGACACAAAAACAAACAGTAAACCAGACGGCAAGACTATAGTTCGCCCTGACTTTGCCGGTTGGGAACTAATAAATACGTAACGCCCAGAGTACTTTCGAAAGCGGCATATGCCAAACTACGATGCAAAACTATTTATTCACTACATAATCAACAGTGACGTTGAATGGTAACAAATATATGAATACAAAAATACAAAATCAAATGCAGTGTTCTTTTATCTCGACATTCCCCGAATATGAAGCTGTGACTATGTGCATTAGTTTCTTCTGAAGGGTACTTCGTTAAAAAAGATTTTATGTAAACGAATGACCTAGTTTTTAAATATTTACCAAATCGGGGTGGGCGTGTTTCGTCTTCATGTGGACCATGACCTGACGATTTTCTGATCACTGAATAAAAAAAATTATTTTGCAATGATAATTATTTTAAGAGTGCATATTCGTCCACATAAAATTATTTTCGTTTCTCACAGTACGACATTTTCCTCTTTTAAAGAGAGAGAGAGAGAGAGAGAATGCAAAGGTAGAGCCTTTCGGTACCTCCAAAAATCTTTACGGATGAGGATGCAAACTCCACTCTTTTTTTTTTTTTTTTTTTTTTTTTGACTCCTGCAGAGGCTGGTATCCATTTACAGCTGAGAACACATACGGGTAATAAGCCAAGAGCTATCTACAGAAATAGCAAACGTGAGCCCACCTCTGCTCCACTTAACCAAGCCGCTCACTTTGCAACCAAGCGCGCGCGCGTGCACATACAAACAAACATACACACACACATATATATATATATATACACACATACTTACATACATGCACATACATACATATATATATATATATATATATATATATATATACCGTACACATATATATAATGCATATATATACATTCATACATATATAGATGCGCGCGCGCGCGCGCGCGCCAGTATATGCATATGTACAAATCCAATCACCAAACTAAATAACAAAGGTGCGTTTGAAGATGAGATTATTTTGAAACACGGTCACAATAAAGAAGTCACATGGAAGAGTCGCCTATGGCCAGACCACTGAACACGGAAAGCCACTTAAGCTGCACACAAGTACAGTGATTACTCACTAAACTTAGACGATGAAGTCACTATGAGGATAATGTTGAAAAATGCTTGAAGGAGGAAATCGTTCGTTATATCATTTATGCATCTTTGAATATCATGCTCTTCCTGTTGACAGCGGCAGCTTTACCAACACTGACTTCTTAAGTCTGAAATGGCGTACAGCAAAGTTACTTTAAAATGTAACAGAAATCTAATATACATTTTGAATGAAAGATTAACACATTCCCCTATTAGCATTATATCATTCTTTTCCTCTTTACAGTGGCAAAGTTAGGGTTGAACTGTTTTACCAACACTGTCTCCTTAGTTCTAAATGGCGAAAAGTCAAGTTAATTTAAAATGTAACAGAATTGTAAATACATACTGAAAGATGAACACATTCTCTTATTAGTATTATAATAAGCTACATTAGTATTATAGTTGGGCTATATTAGTATTATAATAAGGCTACATTCTTCTCCTGTTAAACTGTAACAGAACTGTAAATATTATGAACACATTCTCTTATTAGTACAATAATAATACATTAGTATTATAATTGGGCTATATTAGAATTACAATTCATTCTTCTCCTGTTAAACTGTGAAAATGAAGAACTGCTAAATTAGTATTAATATATTAGAATGCTACATTCTTCTCCTGTTAAACTGTAACAGAACTGTAAATACATACTGAAAGATGAAGACATTCTCTTATTAATATAAGCTAAATTAGTATTATAATTGGGCTATATTAGAATTACAATAAGGCTACATTCTTCTCCTGTTAAACTGTAACAGAACTGTAAATACATACTGAAAGATGAAGACATTCTCTTATTAATATAAGCTAAATTAGTATTATAATTGGGCTATATTAGAATTACAATAAGGCTACATTCTTCTCCTGTTAAACTGTAACAGAACCGCAAATACATACTGAAAGATTAACACATTCTCTTATTAGTATTCTAATAAGGCTACATTCTTCTCCTTTCCATACAGAAGCATCGATACACCCGAGTTGCTTTTTTTTTCATCTACAGAGCTCTAAGTCATATTGCGAACGTCAAGAAGTCGACTCCGTAACAAGATAAACTGTTACATAACTGGGCAGATACCGTGTTAAGATACGATAGGCATGACTGACTCGCAAGAAAGATCCGAGCAAAGTGCACGGGTTCATTTGCATAAGACAAAAAACAAAAAAATGTGATGGACGAGTTAGTAGAGCCTTCTTGGGGCAAGGCGATTAATTTATACGATGCCTTTGAACTTGAGGAGGTCTCGGGAATGATAAAAGGGATAAAATAGATTTCAAGGAAGGAGGAGATGGAGAGGACGCGTACGAAATCTTGCAAGATACCCGTCCACAGAGGTTGATGCTTTGCAGTGGCTTATGTTTATCCTGTCAAGAAGTTCACAGAGGTGACATGATTACAATGCCGCTGATGTGACAACATTCGGCCTTAGTGGGAGAATTCTTTTTAAAAGTGTCTGGGATCCAACACTGTTGTGTAGAAGTTAAATTTATGAGTTGCAAAGGAATGGACAATTGTCAAATAGGGAACGGGGTGCAAACACGATTTATATACAGAACCGACCAGTAATACAAGGAGAGGAATGTAGTTTTGAACTCGGCATAACAACACGGAAAATGAAAGTTCAGCACTTTAATCTGTACTCATCAGATAACGTAACAAAACTGAGACATAATAATAAGAAAGATGTACTTGTGTTTATAAAACAAGCAGGTGCCGTTAGCACATAACCTGCTTTGGTCATAGTTGAAACACGCGACATATTTTAGGTAACTGTTGAGAGCGAGTGATTAGGCTTCTCTGTAAATAACCGAAAGATTATTTAACATGAACAAAATGGCGTCATGGGTCGTTAACCACACAGAAAACTAACATTAGACGTGTAAAGCTGTTTAATTGCTGGTACACCTTTATATAAGACTTGGGTATTTGTACCGTCAAAATGATGAAGATATGAAAATATATTTGCGACTGTATTGTCCTTATACCACAATTCTAATATATTTTCATGTTGTTATTCATTTATTTGTTAAAGCTTCTGCAACAGGTCAACATGGAGACCACTGTCCGCAGACTGTGTTCCACAGAGACTTAAATAAAAACATGATTCCACACAGGGACCATCTCCCCTAGGTCGTGTTACACACAGATCTATATAAAAAATATGATTCCACACATAGACCATAGCCCCTAGGTTCTGTCACACAGAGATTGAAATAAAAATATGATTGCACACTGTCCGTAAATTGTGTTGCACAAAAACCAAAATAGAAAAAAAAATATGATTACGCGCGGAGCTTGATATAGTAAGGATTAGCGCCTGAAACATGAATGACGTAAACGCTCGCATCGCTTCTATTTATAGACAAATCCCTCCTTAGGGGGATACACGTTTAAACTGCGCAGGAAACAAACACAACCATTACACAGCTCCAGTTTTATGGCTTCGTGTTCATAATTCCAGGGTAATTTTTCACCAGCTCTCTGATGGAGAATTACCGTTTTTTTTTTTCCAGCCGTCATGATAGTGGATAAAGATAGAGATTACTTTTTTTACCAGCTGCGATATAAAGAGAGAGAGAGAGAGAGAGAGAGAATAAACATACGTGACTACATTCATCTAATTTTGGAGTTTATTGTCGACTATACAAAGCATATAGTGCCCGATTGGCCAGCCCTAGGAGATCTGTTAACCAGCTCAGTGGTCTGGTTAAACTAAGATATACTTAACTTAACCAATTTATAAATAGTCTTATAATAATATGAGTCATATAAAAATTTTGCAAAAGTGGAAAATCAATGATAAAATCAATTTATATAATTCAACTTTCCACAAGCACAAAAACCTCAATGTTCACTTTCATTTCAACAACGTCCATTATTTTTTAAATATATACAACGATGACCATGAAACAACAAAAACGCCCAGAAGTACACAGACACATACACATATACATATACATACATATATATAATATATATGTATATATATTTTATACATATACACATTTATATCTATACAAATATATACATACATTATATATATGTATATATATATATATATATATATATATATATATATATATATATATATACACACACATACATAACTAAATTCAATAACCCCACGGAGAAATATGCGGTTCGAGCATTATGTAAATCATACCTCGATGCTTCATCATGATTGACGCGCTATCACCATCGGAGGCTATAAGTTTACTGACGTCAAGCCCGAGTCGAGGTAGACTGCAATAGACTGCTAGCGTCAGCGATATTATTATTATTATTTTTTTCTTGTTATTTTTTTCTTATGTGGAAGTTGATATTCTTGCTCTATATATAAACAAAATGATAAAAGTAATAGAAGGATACAGTTACTGAAAAATTACACATAAACCGCACACACATATATGTGTGTATGTATATATGTATGTATGTATGTATGTATGTATATATATATATATATATATATATATATATATATATATATATAGTATGTGTTTATACACAAACACACACACATACATATATATAATACATATATATAAATAAATAAATATATATATATATATATATATATATATATATATATATATATATATAATATGATCTTATATAGATACAACACATACATATATCATGGATAAAAGGAATATAAATGATCTCATTCTATTCTGTTCATGAGGAAGGAAATCTCAGCGAACATCACTCACAAACTTACACGATCACTCATACAACAGGACTGATCAAGGCAGATTCAACAGCCATTTATTACATTGTATTGAATATAGAATTTAGGCCAAAGGCCAAGCACTGGGACCTATGAGGCCATTCAGCGCTGAAACGGAAACTGACATCAAAAAGTTTTGAAAGGTGTAACAGGAGGAAAACCTCGCAGCTGCACTATGAATCAATTGTTAGGAGAGAGTGGAAAGTCAGACAGAAGAAAGAGAATATGATAGGAAGTACAGTAAAAGAAACGAAAGGGGTTGCAGCCAAGGCCAGAAGGCACGTTGCAAAGAACCTTAAGTAATGCCTACAGTACACGGCACGAGGTGCACTGACGGGATTTATTTCATCGTAGCTCCCGAGCTTGATTAGAGCAGCCAAACCTTTATCTGACTCCAATCACAAGAAAAAAAAACACGCACATACACACACACAGCAACCCCAATTAAGAGACAGGCCACTGCGACTGCCAAAGCTTAAATTCTACTGAAATATAATCAACACATAACTTTGATTTTAACGTTTGCCTATATTCCAACAACTTCGCTGCAACTTCAGTCAAAAATATTCCAGTTAGATATAAATAGCTTCCAGTTATGGAATGGAACTGCAAGCACTATATTAATAACACGGAAGTCTACAAAACAAGGAGACTGCAGCCTTTAATTATTATTATTAATATCGATAAAACAGTATTATTTTCGTAAGGTAAAACTCTTGCAGGCAAAACGTTATATGTACAAAGAAGATGCGAGGAGGTAAACAAATACATTATATTTGTAAATGTATGTATGTATGTATGTGTGTATGTATGTATGTGTATATATATATATATGTTATATGTATGTATATATATACTGTAAATATAGATATATATATGTATGAATAAATATACGTGTATCTATATGAATACAAATTATATATATATATATATATGTATGTATATATATATATATATATATATATATATATATATATATATATATATATATATATATATATATATATATATATATATATATATATATATATATATATATATATATATAAAACACGTAGGTACATGAGACAGAGAGACAAAAAGAGAGACAGAGAGATCCATATCTAACTGTTCCTATTTCTTCTCTATACTTTCAGGCTTTTATTCTCGATACAGTCAAACGAATACTACTCATGCTATTAGTAATCAGTGCACCATTATGTCTAAAGAAAGTACGAATTCTTGGAGTTCCGTACTCCTCCGAAATTTCACTTTCCAAGAGCCTTAGAAAGTGTAAGAATTAAGCAGTAACATTTAAAATGTGTTATCATCTCTCTCTCTTCTGAAGATTTTCCCCTCCCGTCAAAACATAGGAAAATTCCTCAAGAAACTACATTTGACCGAAGTATTGATTATTTGTTCTTTGGATAATATGCATTTTAGAGCTCCTTCAAGAACCATGCTTAATATGCAGCTTTATTAGCCTAGATTACTATCTCCACTCTTCCTGGCCCAGATAAATCAAAATTACTTTGATTTACAGCATATTTGTACTGCCACTAAATCATGATTCCTTCTCGTTCTCTCGGAAATCTGGCCAAGCAATTCCTTTAACAATTCCTTCTAAGGGAGTGACTTACTTTCAGATATAACTGCACGGACCAAACAAAACTTGCAACTCAGTACCTAAATAAAAGAAGTAAAGTATGCGCAGAAGTTTGTTCGGCGCAATCGAGTTTTCTGTATATCCTATTATCAGGGCCAACGAAAATAGATCTATCTTTCGGTGGTCTGATATAATGCTGTATGAGCCACGGCCCATGAAACTTTAACCACGGTCGGGTGGTGCCCTGGCCTATATCGTTGCCAGAAGCACGATTATGGTTAAATTTAAATTTAATCAAAAATAAATAAAAACTACTGAACTACTGCTAGAGGGCTGCAATTTGGTATATTTGATGACTGGAGGGTGGACGATCAACATACCAATTTGCAGCCCTCTAGCCTCACTAGTTTTTAAGATCTGAGGGCGGACAGAAAAAGTGCAGACAAAAAAAAAAAAGTGCGGACAGAATAAAGTGCGGACGGACAGACACAGCCGGCACGACAGTTTTCTTTGACAGAAAACTAACTAGGAAATATTTCTTGGGATAAACTTCAAGGTCTACTAAATGCAAATGGGACTTGACATGACGTACTCCAGGAATACTGGAAATTCTGAATACTTTGGTTTCCAGG
This sequence comes from Macrobrachium rosenbergii, assembly GCF_040412425.1. Classification (NCBI taxonomy): domain Eukaryota; kingdom Metazoa; phylum Arthropoda; class Malacostraca; order Decapoda; family Palaemonidae; genus Macrobrachium; species Macrobrachium rosenbergii. The sequence goes on along the minus strand of NC_089787.1, from coordinate 29,277,610 downwards.
CTGTTAAAATGTTACTTTAAAAACAACAAAATAAGTGGGGTCAGGTGGGGCAGCGAAGCGAAACAGGCATCAAGTTCAAACTTATTCAATTCTGCATCCTCGTCAGAAGTGATGAATCCGCATAAATGCATGAACGTCGCGACACTGTCTGTCCTCAAATAATTTTCTAGTCACTTGTCTAAGTCGAAATTTCTACGGTGTTAAGGGTAGAAGAGTACACACATTATCCAAAAATTTCACACACTTCGTACTTAGCGACGCCACACAAATACTGTAAAAACAAACGGTGAGTCGGTTGCACAACGGTGACACTATAGAAACTGCCGCTCAGACAAATTACGAGGAAAATGATAAGTAAGCTGTTTTCCCCCCCGGGGGATTTTTGTGACTTCAGTCTGGCTTTTCTTTTGAAGCTTTAAAGGCGGGCGTCGTGAAGATTACCGAAACCCACAGAAACCATACGAAATCCTGTCCCCTAGCAAATTACAGAACCTGTGACGACTGAAATCTAGCGAGACTTCATATATATATATATATATATATATATATATATATATATATATATATATATATATATATATATATATATATATATATATATATATATCTGTATATATATATATATATATATTATATACAAATATATACACACACATACATATATATATACATATATATATATATATATATATTGTATATATATATATATATATATATATATATTATATACAAATATATACACACACATACATATATATATATATATATATATATATATATATATATATATATATATATATATATGTGTGTGTGTGAGAGAATAAATAAAATAGAGAGAGAGAGAGAGAGAGAGAGAGAGAGAGAGAGAGAGAGAGAGAGAGAGAGAGAGAGAGAGAGAGAGAACCAAAATTCTTGAAAATAGGTGACAGCACTCATGACAAACAAGGGACACAACAGAATTCCATACCGTGGCGGTGGAAAGTATCATCGAACAGAGAAATGAGAACTTACTAACAAGACTAAACAAGATTAGCCCCGTATTCGCTACGAATCTACATATAAACATCCTTCTGGTAACAAATATAATGATAGCAAGACAAAACCACTGACATAATTAAGTACAACGTATAAGTGCATACAGCACTCATAAATACCAAAATTAAATAAGAAAAATGTATAGAAAATAGAAAACGATTAGTACTTTCGGAACGAACAAAAGGATAAAGAGACAAACCACTCAAGTAACCTCAGCTCACAGACATATCAGGAAAACAAACAGAAAACGAGAATACACAGCCGGGACTCACATACACCGTCTCCCACAACCACTGACTTTGCGCCGACTCAGTTGAATGAACTGTTTTCATGTATTTGTTGATAAAAACAAAAGGCAAATCCCTCTACTGACTTTGCGCTGACTCAGTTGAATGAACTGTTTTCATGTATTTGTTGATAAAAACAAAAGGCAAATCCCACTACAGACTTTGTGCTGACTCAGTTGAATGAAATATGTTCATGTATTTGTTGACAAAAAAAAATGGCAAACCTCACTGCAGACTTTGCGCTGACTCAGTTGAATGAAATGTGTTCATGTATTTTTGACAAAAAAAAAAAAAAATGGCAAACCTCACTGCAGACTTTGCGCTGACTCAGTTGAATGAAATGTGTTCATGTATTTGCTGACAGAAACAAAAGGCAAATCCCACTACAGACTTTGCGCTGACTCAGTTGAATGAAATGTGTTCATGTATTTGTTGAACAAAAAAAAAAAAAAAAAAAAAAAGGCAAATCCCTCTACAGACTTTGCGCTGACTCAGTTGAATGAAATGTTTTCATATATTTGTTGACAAAAAAAAAAGAGGCAAATCTCTCTACAGACTTTGCGCTGACTCAGTTGAGTGAAATGTTTTCATGTGTTTGTTGCCAACCTCCCCCCCCCGCCCCCCGGCTCAAAAATGACAAAAAATGGCAAATCCAAAATATGTATAGACACGAGTCAGTCACACGTAAACAGTTGACCACAATGCCAATTGGCATCAATGGCGCGTATGGAAATTGGTAAAACGCAATTTCATGGCGGATTACACCCATTCATGTATAGATGTCCGTGCGCGTGTTAATAATACGCGTTTCAGAAATAATTCATTCAGACGCATCACTACATCATTCCATACGTATTTTTTTTCTACTATTTCTATCGAGTCTTTTGTTCTTTAGCATAATGTCAGAATATTCTCATTTACGAATTCATCGCCATAATTTTCTTCATTTTGTTTTAAAAATTTTTCATTCAATTCCAGCCGTTTCAAATAATTAAAACTTATTTTCACTGTGTGGCACGAAAAATAATTATCCTATTAAAAAAAATTCTTCACAGGTATCAACAAAATCTAAATCCATGAAAACATAATTTGGTATATTGTTAAATTTATTCATTTTCCAACAAATTCATGGAATTTTGCTTAGTAAAAGCCTTAGCTCACGCAACATGATGGGGAATTTCGAAAAAAAAAAAATACATACGCAAACGATTCTGTGTCAGAAAATAAAAACATGAGTGGAAGGCGTGGGGGGAGGGGATTTACGATGCTGGGTTCTTGAATGACTTTTACATATAAGAAAGATGCTGAGAGAGGCGAGAAGTAAATAAAAACATGAATGGAGGCGGGGGGGTGGGGTGGGGGTGGAAATGTGAGATGATAGATCCTGGAATTATTTATACATATAAGATGTTGAGAGAAGCGAGAAGTCAGTCAGGTGGAAATTTCCCGAGAAAGAAGACCAGAGCGGTCGAACCCCACTGGAAGGCAGAACTAACCTTATTTTAAGAAAGACAATAAACAATACTCTATGAAAGATATTCAGTATAACTGTCTGGAAAACATTTATGGAGCAAGATGAACCGAGAGGAGGCAGCTGAAGAGAATTTGTGGCACAGATATATCAATCTGTGTTTAGGAGTGATGTTGAATAGACTACAGAAAAGAAACAAAAAATTGCTTGAGGAATTGCTTCGGGAGAAGAACGACGCGGAAAAACAAATATATGAATGGGTCAGGTGTTCAGATCGGTAGAGAGAAGTTCTAAGAACTCCGGGAAAGAATAACCAGTTATAAGATGTTTGTGAATTGTCATTCTTATATTTGTTTAGTACAACTAAATTTTTCCGCTGATAATGAAAAAAGGCTATACTCGTATATGCAAGTATGTGTGCAGTGTAAAGATTTTTCTTTGTTTTTATAAAATATGTATGCAAATAAACACACTACCAATGTATTTGATAATCCCAACTCACGTGCACACAATATATACATACATACCTACATATATCATATATATATATATATATATATATATATATATATATATATATATATATATATATATATATATATTTATATATACATACAGGCCTATATATATATATGTATATATATATATATACTATATATATGTATATATATATATATATATATATATATATATATATATATATATGCATATATATATATATATATAATGCGTGCATGTAAGCGCTTGTGGGAGGTGGGATTCGATCACATATATACAAATTGGCAGCGTGATTAATCGCATACATATTTACGACAAGATTATTAAAAACAAGGGAAAATCTTTCCACATCTCGCCAGCCTTTACACTAAATACCAAACCAGAGATGAACTATAAACATTCCAACACTTCGCCAAGATCTCTGGAGCGCTAAGGGAGAACAATCACATACATAATTTCCGTCGGCTAAACACACACACACACACACGGCGTAATTACATGGCGCGGCGCCCAATTCACGAGCCTCCGAAATGGCATGGAATGAATACGTCCTATCTGCATAACGCAAATTATATTCACATTACGGCGAACACCCGAATAACAATGCAACAATTGAACACGGCCGCCTAGTGGGAGACAGCTTATGACAACACAGCGCCAATGAGGCCCCTGCCCGCCCTTCCGCCCGCCCGCCCTTCCGCCCGCCCGCCCGTCAGCCCGCTATCAGCCGTGACGTCACCGCGAAGCATCTTCACTGAAGCGAGAGAGAGAGAGAGAGAGAGAGAGAGAGAGAGAGAGGCATATCCAGGGCGAATGAAGCCTTCAGGAGGCTCGCTGACGTCAGTCATGAGAAATTGGCGCTTCTCTTGAATAATTTCCCTTGTGGATCGCAGCGCTCGCACAGAAGAATAATAATTCATAAGGAGAGCGAAGATTCTAACGTTATCGTGCTTTACACGATACTTAGATACTTACTAATACAATAATGATTCACACGGAGAAAGAGGTCTCGCGGGAATCAGGTAGGTCGACGAGAAAGCACGGTATTAATGTTATGTGACTGCTGAGTGTTAAGTGACTTAAACGAAGAAGAATTAAGGTCAGTGAATACTGAGTGCTGACGCAAAAGAAGAATGAGATCATTCCTCACTGTTGGAAACTGCGTGTAAACTGATTAATACTAAATTTATAAAGAAATCTTGAAATTTAAATAAAATGGGAAAAACAAACACATTCAGCAATAAAATTTTAGCACTGCCAAGACCACCCAAATATGTAAAACGATGAAAAATAGTTAAGCTTGAGTGGGCGCGCGTGAGTGGGTGTGTGTGATTTCTCAAGTACGGCAGGACAGAATTCGGTCAAACCTGGCAGACAGCTTTATAACGTGACTGTCTCGAGATCATTCAGTTTTGGAGAAAACTCAAAGTTGAGAACTGTCATCTGAACGATATTTAAACAAGGCTGCATTAAATTATGTTCTCCCAATCTTAAGACATCGAACTCACCCAAACACGCATGCAAATAGACATGGGAGAAAATGTTCTCCTTTCAACTTCATCGGAGGGGATAATTAGGTATCCAGAAACAGTTTGATGTTGATTTTAAAACATGAAGAACAAGAACTTCATTATGAGGCCACAAATCTCCGCCTAGACTAAAAAAAAAAAATCCACAAACAAAGCGACAAATTATAAAGAAAAAAAAATACCGTACTTCTCGCACTGCAAAACGACAATGCACAAAAATAGTCTTATTATTTCATCTGAGACGCGAAAAATAACCTATCAAACGTCATCGCATTCAACTGAAATGAAGGCAAGATAAAAACGTCACGAAAGCTAAAAATGAGCTCTGCAAAATATGATTGACAAATGAGCATCTGAGCACAAAAAGATGCAGAGGCGTTTGAATATGAATAAACAGCCACCTACTTTCCTCTGGCTTCGAGAGAACTGTGACGTCAACCAAAGCCTTAATCAAATCTCAGTTACAACGCAAAATAAATATCTTTCCATATAAAGAGAGTGTGTGTGTGAATGTACAGTATATATGTATAAAGTATCCATTCACTCGTATGGTTTTACTCGCAAACAGAGGGGATTGCAGGAAATGTTGCTACCTTATATCATCATCAAAATATGTCGAGTCTTGTTATTGCTCTGTTATAAAATTTCTTGACTGAATAAGTCATCAACTCTCTTGCTGACTGACACATCTTCGAGATTTCGCCTGTTATTTTTGTGTTATTTTGCTTTTATAATAATAATAATAATAATAATAATAATAATAATAATAATAATAATAATAATAATAATAATAATAATAATAATAATAATACAGCTTTTGTTAAACAGAATGGCAGTTTCAACAGCATTTATTCTATATAGTAAACGTTCAGTTGAACGTTTACTATATAGAATATAGTATTAAAGAAGGTCTTTTTCCTAATAATAATAATAATAATAATAATAATAATAATAATAATAATAATAATAATAATAATAATAATAAAGGCTTTATTTTGCATAAGAATTCAATACATAGAAGTTAAACTACAAAATACTGAAAGAAGTAAAAAACACATACATTCATTCATATATTTAATACGAGGAGGAATGCCGCTTGGTATATAGTCGAGTATAAGTTTCACTACACTTAAACCGGGTATGCTTGGGACAACAGCCGAAGATATAAGTACAAAATAAAGTCCTATATTTAGAGCAGGAAAAAGGAAAAGGAAAACAAAAATAGGAAATATAAGCTGAAGTCAAACCCTCGACAAATAACAATCCGGCGAATGGAAGATTGTGAGAGAAAGAAACTAAGTCCACCTGTGAGAGAAAAATTATCTTGATGAGAGAGAGAGAGAGAGAGAGAGAGAGAGAGAGAGAGAGAGAGAGAGAGAGAGAGAGAGAGAGAGAGCAGTAAGTAAGAAACGTTACCAGCAATCATTTGTTTCTAGGAATAGCGAGCCAACGGCCCACAACAAAACAACAAAATAGATTCGGAACTTCATTCTACATTAATATCATATAAGTTGCTGAGGGACCTTAATTAATAGCAGGTTCATAAAATATATGGAATCAGGTAATTAACATCAGTGATAAGACAAGGTAATTAACATAAGTGATAAGATAAGGTTCACAAAACAAATGAAATAAGGTAATTAACACAGTTACAAAGAATGGGATCATAAAATATAACTAAGTGCAATCAAATGAAGGTAGTATCTTACTAACATTTCCAAATAATAATAAAGAGGGAATATCTTCCTCAGAAATCTCATAAAGCAGACCCGAGAATAACATTTACCAAGAAACTCGGGTAATATCTGTTATTCCCATAACGATATGTGTATCTGACAAAGTGTATATTAAGAGACAAGAAACTGCGTGTCACACGTTGCAATTTCCCTGAATATAAATATCAACGCAAATTAAGTTTATGAGAGAGAGAGAGAGAGAGAGAGAGAGAGAGAGAGAGAGAGAGAGAGAGAGAGAGAGAGAGAGAGAGAGAACACTATCTCCTTTATAATCATAAACTGGTTTCCATTTCTGAGCACTCAAGACACACAAATAAGTGACACATGCAATGTACAAAAATGATAACTTATTAAAAATAGAAAATAAGGCTTTCGTGTGGATGGAATCACACGAAATCACGAACGAAGTAAATATTCACTTGGTTAAGAAAATGACACTCTTTTTGACGGATTTTTTTCCGACGTCACAAGAAACATATTGCCAACGTTTTAACAAACGCGAAGAAGCTATAACAAATAAAAAATGAGCCGAAGTTTCTTCGTCGCAATCGAGCTTTCTGTACAGCGCATAATCAGGCGACCGAATTAGCTTTATCTTTCGGTGGTCTCGGTAATGCTATAAGAGCCACGGCCAAGAAACTTTAACCACGGCACGGTGGTGGCCTGTTTTACATCGTTGTCAGACGCACGATTATAGCTAACTTTAACCTTAAATAAAATAAAAACTACTGAGGCTAGAGGACTGCAATTTGGTATGTTTGATGATTGGAGGGAGGATGATCAAAATACCAATTTGCAGCCCTCTAGCCTCAGTAATTTTTAAGATCTGGGGGCGGAGAGAAAAAGTGCAGACGGACAGACAAAGCCATCTCAATAGTTTTCTTCTACAGAAAACTAAACATATCACACGTATAAAAATTAACTTCTTTTTTAACGGCTACAGAATTTCTCTTTTTCCTTCAAAAGACATGCAATTTGCATCACGAGTGATACAATGCGACTATTCTAACAAAGATCCAATGCAATATGGATGAAATCAATATAAATCATCACCAAAATTTGGAGATTTTACAAACGTTTGGAAGTGTGGAAGAGTAATTGCTTGATGATACCTTGTCTTGGGAGGTATTCTCTGCCTAAAGATTGAATGATATTGAAGAGCACGCTTAAACATTGGTTTAATAATAATAATAATAATAATAATAATAATAATAATAATAATAATAATAATCGCAAGGGAAAGACAAAATCTTCAAGAACCATCCGATAATACGAGAAAATATAACATAAAAACTATTATAATAACAACAACAACACATCAATAATAATAATAATAATGATAATAATAATAATAATAATAATATTAATAATAACAACAACAACAACCACAACAACAACAGTATCAACAGAAGAAACTTCAAGCCTCGCTCATAAAATTTTCTAACTACAGTTCACTTTTTTTAGACCAACAACAGTCCGTCAACAGAACTTCCGACATAGGAATTTACTTCCCGAGGTTGGAGTCAACCCCATTACTCAAACTTCTCTTCTATGACCTTACTTCTTTACTTCTTTAAATCTATTTAAATGTATTCATTTGTATGTTGTTAGCAATATACAATCTTTACCTCCTTCTACTCGTCGAAATAAAACAAATCTTATCCTATCTTCAACTAACACCTAAAGGTTTCACACGTCACAGAGCGCTTTCTTGTCATTTTTTAAGCAGATATCTGCTGAGGCAGGTGGTAGCTGAACCTTCCCTAGTTCATATAAAGATAAACCTGGATATATAGGTAAAAGATGCGTTCATCAGCTAACACCCGATGAACAGAAAACCTCAGAGCTATCGTACTTGAAAGATAACTATTACTAAGAGGCTTTGGTCCTTTCCGCCATCAGTCTTTTAGGAGTCTGATGCTATTTCGATCCGACAAAAGCGTCTTACAATATTCATAATGAAATTAGAATGTGGCAGATTCTTCTAACTTCTGTTTCTCTAATCTCAGTTTCATTTACTAAAGAATAAAAAAAACAACTGAATTCCCCACTAGAAAAATACAAATGAAATCGAAGCCCTGCAGACATATTCTCTCATCATTGATAAAAATACATGGCGACAGATAAATCGAATCTCGGTTTCATTTTGGAAAGAAATCAAAAACTTAAACAACTAAATTCCCTACCCAAAAAACTACATGCTAAATCGTATCCCTTGCAGACATATTCTCTCATCATTGATAATGAAATCAAAAGGCGACAGATTCTTTTAACCTGTTTCTCTCATCTCGGTTTCATTTTGGGGAGAAAAAAAATAAATAAATAAAAAACCAAAACACAACTGAATTCCCTACTCAAAAAACTACATGCGAAACCGTATCCCTTGCAGACATATTCTCTCGTCACTGATATTGACATCAAAAGGTGACAGATTCTTTTAACTTCTGTTTCTCTCATCTCGGTTTCATTTTGGAAAGAACAAAAAAAAATAAATAAAAAAACAAATAAATCAATAAAAAAACCAAAACACAACTGAATTCCCTACTCAAAAAACTACATGCGAAATGGTATCCCCTGCAGACATATTCTCTCATCACTGATAATAAAATCAAAAGGTCACAGATACTTGCAAGTTGCTTCTCTCATCTTGGCTTCCTTTAGAAAAGAACCAAAAAAAAAAAAAAAAATTAAAACCATACTGAAGTCCCCACCCAAAAACATACTACGAAATCATAGCCCCTGCAGACATATTCTCTCACCATTGATAATAAAATCAAAAGGCGACAGATACATTTAACCTCCACTTCTCTTATCTCAGTTTCATTTAGAAAAGAATAAAAAAATATACATCTGAATTTCCCCACTCAAAAAGTAGACAAAATCGCATCCAATGCAGACAATCTCTCATCATTGATAATGAAATCAAAAGGAAACGGATATCTCGACTTGCTTCTCTCATTTCAATTTCAGGTATTTCATTTAGGAAAGACATAAAATAATGTAAAAGGAAACTGAATATTCGACCTTCATCCAGTTTCATTTAGGAAAGAATAAAAAAAAAAAAAATACAAAAGAAAAACAACACCATATCCCGAAGACATAATCTCTAATCATTGATAATGAAATCAAAAGGCAACGGATACGTTCTTCAACTTGCTTTTCTCATCTCAGTTTCATTTGGAAAAGAATAAAAAAAAAATTAAACGACCGAATTTCCCCCTTCCCTTAAAAAAAAAATACAAACGACATCATATCCCTTGAAGACAATCTCTCATCACTGATAACGAAATCAAAAGGCAATGGATGCCTTCTTCAACTTGCTTCTCTCATCTCAGTTTCATTTGGAAAAGAATAAAAAAAAAGTAAAACAACCGAATTTCCTTAAAAAGAAAAAAAGAAAAATACAGACGATACCGTATCCCTCGCAGACATATTGATCCTCATGCAGCCAATTACACTCGACGTCGAACACCCTGCGAATGGCCGTCAGATCCTTCCACACAAAGACTGCTGCGAAACGCTTGTAACAAGAGAACCTCGCATGAAGTGTCTTTCTAAATCACACCGACGAATGATGATCGTCAAGGTCTATTCAAACGATGGAAGAGAACACGGGTTCACGTTAAAGGTCAGACGTCTACATATGTATAATTCTAGACGAAAGGGAGGGAGAGAGGGAGAGAGGATGTCAGCCTGTTCTCTGATACGAATGAAACGTTATTGGAATACCAGCCTCCTTATCAATATTAATAACGAGGGCGTGGGGGGTAAATAAACAGAGGTGTGTGCCTTTATGCGTGGGACACGGATGGATGTTGAAAAATTAATGTCTTGGCTTTTCAGTTCCATGTTAATAATATCAAAGGAGTGAGAATACAGTCATATTTATAGGTGCACGGAAGCATAAGCGTTCTCGTTCAAGATTAATGCAACGGCTATCTTGAGAACGCTAACAATTATTATTATTATTATATATATATATATATATATATATATATATATATATATATATATATATATATATATATATATATATATATATATGTGTGTGTGTATGTATTTATATTTCTACAAATATATATATTACTTCTTCCAATTTTCAAGGCTAAAGTCTTGAAGGGATAGACAAACACTGTTATTATGACCCCATATTTATTCATTACCAAGCCGGCAGCGGTTTCAACTATTAACCCACGGCCTTCTTGCCGGGAGATACTGAGAGTGATGCAAGTAAGCCTTAGACGATGTATGCTGATTAGCATATATATAAATAAATAAATAAATAAATAAATATATATATACATATATATACATATATATATATAATGCCTTAGATGATGTATGCGGATTAGCATATAAATAAATAAATAAATAAATAAATATATATATATATATGTGTGTGTGTGTGTGTCTGTAACGTTACGAAAACCCTGAGACAATAAACAGCCCAGTTACTAAACTTCCAAAAGCCAATCAACACAATAATCATCAATTATCAAGAAGCTTCAACGTTAATATGTAAATCGAAAAAAAAACTACTCAACAAAAAACCCTAAAAAAAAAAAAAAAGTAAAATGAAAACACCACAAAAGAAACAGACTTAATATCCTGACGAAAGCGAAGACCGTATCCCAATTGAAATACCAATCCCAAGAAGGACAGTATTGCAAATATGGCTGGACATCACAGAGCAAGAATTTCTAATGAAATCGTCCCGACGCCGTCCCAGAACAAGAAATTATTAAGCGCGGCAAAGCAAGGATTGCTGGAATTCTCATCTGGAAAAGGAACAATGCGTTCAAGAGGAACAAGTAATGAATGCGCCGAAGTTTCTTCGGCGCAATCGAGTTTTCTGTACAGCGGTTACAGCGTCTAATCAAGGCCACCGAAAATAGATCTATCTTTCGGTGGTCTCGGTATAATGCTGTATGAATCACGGCCCATTAAACTTTAACCACGGGCCAGTGGTGGTCTATCCTATATCGTTGCCAGAGGCACGATTATGTTTAATTTTAACCTTAAATAAAATGAAAACTACTGAGGCTAAAGGGCTGCAATTTGGTATGTTTGATGATTGGAGGGTGGATGATCAACATACCAATTTGCAGCCTTCTAGCCTCTGTAGTTTTTAAAACTGCGGACAGAAAAAGTGCGGACGGGACAAAGCTGGACAGTTTTCTTTTACATAAAAAGTAAAACACACAGCATGAAAGAGGAATAAACTTTTAAGGGGAATGAAATTAAACACGTGAAAAGAGAGTAGTAGCAAGTTCCTGGTAAAAAAATGTTTCTTTCAGACGATCGAAGGACCAGTCTCCAGCACTTCTTGACGATCCACAAAATTATGCGAGGACCAGTCTCCAACACTTCTTGACGATCCACTTACGTATGCAAGGACCAGTCTCCAACACTTGATGACGATCCACAAAGT
>NC_089787.1:29230623-29260623 GCF_040412425.1 Macrobrachium rosenbergii | reverse complement strand
TATATATATATATATATATATATATATATATATATATAAATAAAATTCATTACTTTTTACTGACTTACTTTCTCTCTCTCTCTCTCTCTCTCTCTCTCTCTCTCTCTCTCTCTCTCTCTCTCTCTCTCACTCTCTCTCTCCTTGAAGTTCCGGTAGAGGGCAAAAATAGCTGCTTCACCAAGCAAATTAAGCGAAAAGAACGAACCGTCTGAAAGGGTGGTTGATTTCCCCTCCCAAAGAGTGGCTTTAAGACTCCATTCCAAGTGAATGGTATTGATTTTGCCTCCTGGTTAAGTGGTTCTTTTTCCTTCAAACGAATGTTATAAATTTATATAATAGATATTTTTTCTATTACTCCATTCCTAGTGAATGGTATTGATTTTGCCTCCTGGTTAAGTGGTTCTTTTTCCTTCAAAACGAATGTTGTTATAAATTTATATACTAGATATTTTTTTTTATTACTCCATTCCAAGTTGAATGGCATTGAAAATGGTTCTTTTTCCTTCAAACGAATGTTGTTTAAATTTATATAAAGATATTTTTTTATTAACCATTCTAGTGAATGGTATTGATTTTGCCTCCTGGTTAAGTGGTTCTTTTCCTTCAAACGAATGTTGTTATAAATTTATATAATAGATACTTTTTTATTACTCCATTCCTAGTGAATGGTATTGATTTTGCCTCCTGGTTAAGTGGTTCTTTTTCCTTCAAACGAATGTTGTTATAAATTTATATAATAGATATTTTTTTTATTACTCCATTCCAAGTGAATGGTATTGATTTTGCCTTCTGGTTAAGTGTTTTTTTTTCCTTCAAACGAATGTTGTTATATTTTTATATACTAGATACTTTTTTATTACTCCATTCCAAGTGAATGGTATTGATTTTGCCTTTCGTTAAGTGATTTTTTTATTCACATGAATGTTTTTTTATTCTATATTCTTAGAGATTTTTTCATTACTCCATTCCAAGCGAATGGTATTGATTTTGCCTTCTGGTAAAGTGTTTTTTTTTATTCACACGAATAATTTTTTTTTTTTATTTATATTCCAGATTTTTTTTATTCCATTTCGGGCCAGGTATTTTCTTTCTTTAAACGAATCGCTTTCATTCTCCAATCAGGTTTTTTTCGTTCTGGTAGTTTTTTTCTTCAAACGAATGGTTTTTAATTTTATATTCTAGAGATTTATTTTCATTCCATTTCGGGCGAGGTATTTTGTTTCTTTAAACGAATCGTTTTCAGTTCTCCAATCAGTTTTTTCCTTCTGGTAAAGTTTTTTTTCTTCAAACGAATGGTTTTTAATTTTATATTCTGGAGATTTCTTAATTCCATTTCGGCTGAGCTACTTTTTTTTTTAAACCAATCGCTTTCAACTCTCCAATTTGTTTTTTTCTTCTTGCAAAGGTTTTTCTTCCATAAAATGAATCGCTATCATTTTCTCGTTAAGAAACGTTTTTTTCTCTTTTTACTTTCAAGAGTTTTTCTCCTCTACTGAATGTTCATTAATTTTTTTTATTATAGTCTTTTGTTTAACTAATTGAATTCCTCTTTTCTTTCAACAGAATGGTTTTTAAAAATGTTTTCCTATTTTTACTTTTCATTCACTTTTTTTTTCTCCACTGCATATTTTTCAATTTTCTCTCTACGAAATGTAGTTTTTTTCTTTACTGAAGGGTTTTGATTTTCTCTTTCAACGTAGCTTTTTCTTTATTTAATTTTTTACTATCTTCAAGGGAACTGGCTTAAAAAACGTATATAAACTCTTACTAATTGGAAAAACTGGCAATGCAATTAGCAAAACATCTTTACAGAAATATCATGAACATGAATGAAAATGAATCGATTTCCACACACCAAGACGAGAAAAGGCAAGGCATCAGAGAGAGAGAGAGAGAGAGAGAGAGAGAGAGAGAGAGAGAGAGAGAGAGAGAGAGAGAGAGAGAGAGAGAGAGAGAACTTGTTATGGCACAAGGAAGTAAAGCAAGGAAAACTACATCTACATTGCGTCAGATACTTTTTTATTTACTTTACATACTAGTATAAGTGTTCTGATGAAATGCGGGTAAGCAGGCCAAAAAATTTAACTGACATTAATATTAATTCAAAATACTGTCTTGCGAAGGGGTGGCTGATTACCTGTTAGGAGCATCACAACGATGTGTCAAGAGAGAGAGAGAGAGAGAGAGAGAGAGAGAGAGAGAGAGAGAGAGAGAGAGAGAGAGAGAGAACTGTCCTATAATGCCTGCAGCAACAAAAGCTTTTACTGTTATTCCCGCAAGCTAATATTAGTTACAGGCCGAATATATATATATATATCTATATATATATATATATATATATATATATATATATATATATATTTTTTATTTTTTTTTTTTTTTTTTTTTTAAATATGCTACAAAATACAACCGTCAAAAAATTAAATAATATGAAAAGCATCCTTCGCTTTTGAAGTTCGCACTCTCTATAAATAATATATTCCAAGGAAAAATATGACCCCCTTGCCCCAAAAAGGATTATAACCCGAACATTACAATTTTCTTAATATATAAAGAACCTTTTCACCCCCTTTTATTCTTAGCTAGATAAACCTTCACGTCACATATTATTGCATTTACTGAGAAAATGACAGATCGTTTTACCTGTAAGTTTCATGTTGTCTCCTCTACAATAGTTGAGGGTAGCGATGCACACCCTATTACTCGTACAAGGTAACGGGAACGTAAAATATTAAAATTAATAAGGCATATACTAAAGTTATCAATGCTAGGAAAATCAATTGTTATTTCTTAATTTTATTAAATCAAATTCATACATTTTTGCCGCAATATATTTTTTCGGTTTATACAGACTTATAACATCAGCATTTTTGATGTGTCGCCTTTTCCAAATTCTTATATGAAAATCTGTGAGCATTCAAATCTCGGCCCCATTAGCACATCCACGAAGAATATACGACGTGCAAGAAATAACCATATTGCACATGTCCACTGAAAAGGAGAACAGGAGGAGGTAGTTTGGAAGAGAGGGAGGGGGGTTAGAAGGGGTTAGGAGAGGAGAAGCCCCCTCCACCACTGCCGACTGCTGCAATCAATGGTACGCCCGCGTGACGTCACTATTTGCGTCACAACGCCCGCTTCGCCATGAATGGAGTGGCGAGGTGGGGCGGTCAGAGGACCAGGACCTGGCCCTCCCCCCTCCCACCTCCCCCCCAAAAATCCCTCCTCCAAAATTACGTCTCTTCCAATTCCAGTGCCCCTTTGCAAGAGAGGGAGGGGGGGGGGAAAGAGGTGGTTTAGCTAAGCTCGATTTCAGAGTGGCTTACCCGAGGCAAGATGCAAGCCGAGGGTTTACTCTAATTACCTGTCCATAAAGCAAATGCCTTATTAGCAGCCTTTCGTATTTAGATACGTTAATAATTTAACCTGAACGAGTGTTTGTTCGCCACGGGGCCACACACACACACACACACGCATCTGCCCACAAACTCTCTCTCTCTCTCTCTCTCTCTCTCTCTCTCTCTCTCTCTCTCTCTCTCTCTCTTCGAAAGCTTCCCCTCGCGGATGAACACGAAGATTCTGGAACATTCCCAGAGAAAGGGTATTCGTATTCTTCATATGCAAACGATAAACGAATGATTTATTTACCCTTTCAGTTATTAACAAACACTTTATATATAAATAGGGAGAGAAGAGGAAAATGCACACGCACAAAATGTAAAAGAGGAAAACATATATTAAAATTTACATCCACACGCAGAAAAGGTTTTACGAGCGCGATTTACACGACACAACGAAACGAGAAGTCTAAAAGAAACATCAATAAAAATGGTCTCAAAATCACACACATCAAAAGCATCGAAATTCTACGAAACGAAGATGAAAGGTTGATTTGACAAAACCTCAGGAAGTCCGTATTCCTCGGCTTACATACAAGGATCGAGAAGTTGTATGGAGAAAATACAATTACCTTCCCGCTTATATCCGTCTGCCATTACCTGGATTGGAGATAGCAAGTGGCTTATGTATATGTAACTGTTTCGGCGACTTAGATCTGTAAGTATAATCATGTATAAGGTATTACATAAGTTTATATGTGGCACATCTTTAAGTAGGTAGGTATGCATGCTAAAGCACTTTGTGAGTTGGCATACACGCGGCATGCAAGTGATTGCGCATACATATAATGAACGTCTTTACACATATGCCTACGTACTGACATTAACGCAGGAAGAGAAGGAATATAATATTCATAAAATACAAACAACAACAACAACATCAACAAAAGTTCGCTCAATGTTTGCTTCTTACTTCTGGCATCACATGCCTCAACACTTGAGAACACTTGAGAAAAGTGTTATATTCACGGGATAAGATGCGGAGCAAAACTTCAAAAGTAAGAAAAGAACACTTGGAAAAATCATTTTTTTCTTCAGCGGGACGTCCAACTGATCATTCTGTGTGTATGCATACATACATACACACACACGTATATATATATAAAATATACATACATATATATAGTGTATATATATATGTACACACACACACCAGACCCAACGACGTAGGTTAACTTTACTGACAGAAACAACATTGTGTCGCCTCATTTTATTGCTAATTAACAATCACTGTCGCGGGTATTTTACGTGAAGTGGTTACCTTCAACTGAGAGAGAGAGAGAGAGAGAGAGAGAGAGAGAGAGAGAGAGAGAGAGAGAGAGAGAGAGAGAGAGAGAGAGATTGATTTACTGACTGAATTCGCCAGTATGTGTGCATATATTTGATATTGAGTACCTAGTTAATTTCCTTCCACTAAGGTAAGGACTGATGTTACTGAATAGTATTAATACTTGTATACAGCTCTTGTAAGTCTTATGCGCACGCTTGCAAAAGCAAACACATACACACACACACACACATATATATATATATATATATATATATATATATATATATATATATATATATATATACAAATATAATATATATATACATACATACATACATATATATATATATATATATATATTTATATATATATATATATATATATATATACTGAGTGTGTGCGACCGTGTACAGTTTCCCCAGCTTATCGAAGAACCTCCATGTCATTAGCCTCACAAAAATACTAAAGACATACAGATCTAAGTAGTAATTCCAAGAACAAGAATAATGAACTATAAAAATAGCACGCACCGTAGCGTTCCCACTCTGATCCTTATCGCTTGTCTCTAAGTGGCGACAGAGGAAGGTGAAAGAATGGCTGCTATTCTGAGTGACCTCACGAAGGGGAAGAGGATTTCTCCAACCCTTTGGGAGTCTGGTATCCTGGCAATATGCTTTTGACGTCGATTAAAAAGAGCAAGTGATGATTATTAATTTTACAGTTGAAGCTCTAGGTTTTAGTTTTCTGGGAAAGAAAACTATTGTGCCGGCTTTATCTGTCCGTCCGCACTTTTTCTGTCCGCCCTCAGATCTTAAAAACTACTGAGGCTAGAGGGCTGCAAATTGTTATGTTGATCATTCACCCTTAAATTATCAAACATACCAAATTGCAGCCCTCTGGCAATTTATAGGATAGGCCACCACCGGCCCGTGGTTAAAGTTTAATGGGCCGCGGCTCATACAGCATTATACTGAGACCACCGAGAGAGAGATCTATTTTGGGTGGCCTTGATTATGCGCTGTAGCGGCTGTACAGAAAACTCGATTGTTTATTTTAGAAATTTATCTTTTTTCCTATTTCCATTCACATGACAATCATTAATATTACCCATTTTTTTTTTTTACTTTTTATGCTGAACAAAGATTTTCTTACACGCCATCTCCTTAATATTCAGTGTTATATTTTTCCATGAAAAGCAAATTTATGCGTATTCGATGGCTCAAATCTCCGAAAATAATATATATAAATAAATGTATACATATATTTTGTCGCGAACAAACAGAAGAAACCTTTTGAAGATTCACATTCTCAAAGTGCTTCCTTTTAGTGTTCTTTGAAGACGAGAGAGAGAGAGAGAGAGAGAGAGAGAGAGAGAGAGAGAGAGAGAGAGAGAGAGAGAGAGAGGTTTGCGTTGGCGTCATTCAAAATCTGCATCGTGTGGAAAGCCACTGACATTATGTCAACACACAAATCTGCAGTGAAAGAGTGGACACGTTTTGAGAGTGCTAATGATCACTTGCAAAGTCTAGACACGGATAAATTACAGCAACAGACTGAGGCGTTTTCCCAGTGACAACGTCCAGTTCTTTATTCACCACGTTCGACCGCAGAAAAATTCTAATAAAACTAGCCACCGACCGAAAAACCATACGTTGTAAACAGAAGCCCTAAGCATTATATAACTCATATTTCGTCCACAGATGAATTTGCAAATAATCCGCATTTTGTGACATCCTTTCTGCTGTTAAGGTGACCAACAAGAAAAGGCAAAGACATTTCCACACAAAGGTCAGGCGAATAAAATCGAATAAAGTACTGTTCCTTACCCTCTAAAGCAGGGCCGTCCGACCCCATGCCCGTGGGCCAAAAGTGGCCCGTTTGATTTTGAAAGTGGCCCGCAAGAAAAAATACGTAAAAGTATATTTATCTTTTTTATATACATACATACATACACACAGGTGGCCCACATGACTTTTTTTTTTTTTTTTTCAAGAGTGGCCCTCTGGCTAAAGCCAAGCTTTATAACCCTATAACCAGCACCTAAAAGCCAGGTTAATCACTTCCTAAAGGGTAATACCCAACTTTATTTTCCTTCCCTAGACCTGGGCATTAGGGTGCCATACCCATCACTGTTTTTATACAAAGAAATATGAAAATCCAGGGCACTTTCGATAAAGACCTCACTGCGGCTTCCAAAAAAACCCTTTCCTGTTCGCCAGTTACCAAATCAAATTTCAGATAATCTCAGTCCCTTTAAATGACAGTTGAGACAAGTACTCAAACTACCTCTGTCTCTTGCATTAAATAAATTTCCCCTCGTCTAGATAGAGATAATATGCAAGGCGGACTTGCAGTGGAAGATGTAGCAAACCTTTATATGAATTATACTGAAAACTGTTTTAATTTTTATATATCGCAAATGAGCGACAATTAAATCTGAAAAATTATTTCATGAAATATAGTCACTCACCTTTTATACCATTTACAATGAATGATTATTTATATTTAAATGAATAAGTGGTACAGTTAACCCCAAGAGGAAAAACGCAACAGGAATACTTAACATCCACTTCTCACAAAAATAACTTCATATCCCTTTCTTCTATTTTCCCCACGTTCACCTGATTAAGTTATACCTGAGCACTGCTATGGAGTACCCACCTGTCGGACTGACAAAGATTACAGGTACACGTGACAAGATGTGTCAAGGGAGACAGAAATAATAATAAAAAAAAATGGTTCTCACTTCCAGGGACAGTCTTGACGCGTGAATAGATTCAGAAATTGGAAAGTAAATTACACCTATCAAATTGGACAGTCCCCCTCTAGAGAGAGAGAGAGAGAGAGAGAGAGAGAGAGAGAGAGAGAGAGAGAGAGAGAGAGAGAGAGAGAGATTTTCGAATCGCCGAAATATACGACTTTAACCATAAAGAAATGGTTGCACTGGTCTCGAAAGGACGGACCGACAGCCGTGACGGGTTGTTCAATTTCCCCCCTTGTTTTTGTTATTTGGGTATTCGAGAAATTTTTTTATATATAAATGGCCACCACAACAAATAACAAAAAGCCTCCAGGGAACAGAATAGCCATCTGAGAAAGAATCAGAGGGAGGAGAATAACAACTGAAAAACAAATAAAAAACGAACATAAACGTGTACGGCAAAGAATTTTACAAAACAAACGTATTGTGCAAACAAATATTTTTCTTACGTCTTCCTACAACTATTGCAAATAACTGAATATGGTTAGGCATTCGCCTACGTACATGAAGATTACCAAGAATATGTATTGTTCAGGAGAGTAATCCGATTACCCTGAATATTTTACTGTACAGAGGTGAATATTCTTTGGTGTCAAAACTGTGTCCGGGTTGAAGGAATATCTTAAACCGATAATAATAGTAGACAGAGCGAACAACAGAACGTATTTTCTAAGAAATATGATCACGCGTTTTATTCAGAACTTTCCTACAATATCAAACAATAATACTAAATCGATAAATAAAACATAGATGGCGCTGCATTAAGCTTATTCTTTTTCTCGTGCAAATGACGTTCATTGACGACCTGTCTTTTACAAGTAAATTTACACTCTTGCCTTTTCCTTAAAAGAAATTTATACATAACTCATATTCTTCAGCAGACTAAATGAAATATAAGACATATATTTTGTTTTCTACTCAATAATTCCTCTTTTTACCTGCATCTTTCATTTACCTTGCGGAGGAGAGACACAAGCAAAATTTAATTTAACAATTTGTCTGGCCACGTAAAATGAATTATCGTGGGACCCAAAGATGTTAATATACACTCCTGTAATGCGGTGATTTCGGAGGATATAATCTCGTTATTGTACTCAGTTCAAAGACCGCGTCCATTTTTCATTTCTAAAACACAATTGCATCCCAGAATCTTAAGCACAAAAATAATTGAAAATATTTAGCTAATAACTTCAAGTTTTCTTCGTTTAAAGGCCAATTTATTTAAAGGCCAATTTATGCGACATCATCTGCATAAATCCCAAAATACAATATTTATGTTAAGGAGAAAATAAAATAAGACATCATTTACAATATATATGTTAAAAAGAATATAAAAATAATGCATAATTCAACAATTTAACTCGTGACAAACGTATCAAAACGCTCTTTCCTTTTTTATCAACTGGTAGGGCTAAAGACCTATGCCAAAAAATATCCATGCCAGAAAAAAAAATATTGAAATACCTGATAAAGTCTGAAACGAAACTTGTCGACAGATATGTTATCAAGTAACATTTTACATGTTAATACCACCTTCGCATTTGGCTACTATTTACGTCGACGAGGTACTTCGCGGATACGTCAAAGTAAACAGCCGAACGTCACATTCGTCTTGGTCAATTCGAGCGTCGTCGCTTTGAAGCAATATTCATAGAGTACGATAATCCCGCGCAGCCGTCACTCCTCGAAAAGCATAACAAATTTGGCACATGTCGGGGAAACTGGGATGGGGGTGGGAGGAGGGGGGGGGAGAGGGAGGGGTATGGCCAGGGGCAGAGGGAAAGGGAAAGTTGGGGTAAGGTGGGTTACAGGCTCCACCCTCGTCCCCAGAAGAGTCTAAATTTAGAACCACCCACGCAGGTTGCGTTCCAGCCTTCCAGGTCGTCCCTGGCTTCGACGCACCAAAGCCCCTACGCAGCCATCGGACTGCCGAACACCCAGGCCATCTATAGCTACTTGACGGACGATTTTAGTGACGACGACCTTTCTCTCCTCCCAAGTCACGGAAACGAAATCGGAATGGTTCCCACGCGAAGGTACTAAGAAGAGAGAGAGAGAGAGAGAAAGAGAGAGAGAGAGAGATCATTCAATCTGGAATTCTGTTCGCAGAGACGCGAAGAGAAACCGCTCTATTGATTTTCAGTGTTTACTCTTTCCTGAAGGCGAGAAAAGGAGAGAGAGAGAGAGAGAGAGAGAGAGAGAGAGAGAGAGAGAGAGAGAACGGCAGTTCAGTCAGGTTATAAACGCAGATGGGATCAAAATGATGTTTTAAATAATGGTAAATAAAAGGGAGGTGGGGGGGGGAAGACGGAAAGGAAAATTCTGGAAAGGCTGGATGCTTAGGACTAGAACCATATGGATTCTCGCTAACTGTACTTCGAAATTTCATTATTTTTCCTTTACAAGGAGATGATAAGCTTTGGAAGAGGCATTACTAGCTACTGAATTTTCTGTTTTTCCACTCTGGCTATTTCTAATAGCCTTTGGCATTTGCCTGGAAGGCGAACATTCAGGAACCCTTGGCTATTCCTGCCCCCTGAGAGGAACGTATTGATAACCTTCTTTACACACAATAAATAATCAACAACCTACTAATCCTGCCTACCAGCCTTAGAAAGCCACGATACATGAATAGCTCAGTCCAAGTAAATCATCATTAAAGAAGAGAAACATGAAGAGCTCAAGCCCAGCTCAAGACATCATGAACGATACCCCTGGATCTTGCTTAGTACCCACAGTCATGGCACACAAACAGCCACAACGGACGAGCCACGTCTCTCTGACGTTCGCAACGCGTTTATATCTTTCAAGAAGAAGGAGGAAAAGAAGAAGAAAGAATTCCAGTCCTTGTATCTATTGCTGGAACGGGAACGACGACGATGCTTGTGTAATAAAAACTGGAATCTATTTTTGGAACGCCTTTTTATCCCCCCAGCAGCAGCAGCAGCGGCAGCATCTTGTGAAGTGAAGCAGCTACCACACAGACGTACAGACAGACGAGGGGGGGGGGAGTTACGTTGCCTCTGCGTGGGCGGGATCCCAGCTGGGCGTCTCAACTACGAGAGAGAGAGAGAGAGAGAGAGAGAGAGAGAGAGAGAGAGAGAGAGAGAGAGAGAGAGAGAGAGGAAGGGACGTGGGCGTTTGAACGCTGAGGGGTGGAGTCTGAAACAAAAGCACTGATTTTGACGTCATATATGTACATATTTTTTTTTCTTTCAGTGAGGGGAGCGAGATTGGAAAAGCAGCGCACATCCACCTCAGCTACTGGAAGAAAACAACATAATACACAAAGTAACTGGGTTTAAATTAATTGCTAATGAGGTTCTTCTCTAAGGTAAGATTTCATACTTGAATAATTTTCCTAAGAAGATGATTTACTTTCATTCTTATAAAAGCATATTATGGCCTCTACATGATTCCGTCTGGATGGTTCACTTATTCTTTTCCTCCAAGTGTCAAATTTGCCAAGTGTCTCTCTCTCCCCTCCAGATTTTCTGACACTCAAAATCCACCATCTTTCAATATAAGCCCATTGCTGCGACATTTCCGTTCCCTAATTTTTCCGTTTCATAAGACCTAAAATAAGAAAGGGCATTACCCTTAGGTAGCATCGTCCATCAAATACACAAATTCTAGCCACTGAATCTATATACGTCATAATTCATACTTAAATCGCGATTTATGACGTATGTCATTGACCTCGTCATACGTGACGGTAAAAGATGACTGAATACCCAATCTTTATCAGTCAATACCTTCCCAGATAAAGGACTTTAAAATTATCTAAAACGGTTGAATACTCAGGCCAAAGTTTCCGAAGCTATAAAAAGCTTAAATTAATGAATGGTCATTCAAGCCTTTAATACTTAATACATTGCCAAAGAAGCTGTAAAATAAATAAATATACAAACAAATAGTTAAAAATTTCCACTCTACATCTTCTCCTTCAATAACATCTAAAGAATTTCTGGTTAGTCACAACTTTCGCTCATCAATTCTCCCACGTAGAAGCAAACATAAACATCACATTCATCAGGCATAAAACATCATTTGGATGTCTGACTCGAACTGGACAAACATCAGTGTATATCCACGGGTTGCTTGAATCAGATATGACTTATTAGTACAATATGCACAGAGACGACTTGAATTATGCAAATATCAGTCAAATAAGCTGAAGGACGACACAAATTGAATAGAAATTGGCAAGAGCGTAGCACAAGTCCAGAGCGACTCAGATTTATCATTCAACATTAAGGTAGGTTGTACCAATAATTCGAATTGGAGAAACATCAGTATGACGTGACTAAATTCACATGTAATTTGTAAATGAATGTATATAAATTAATAGGTAACACTGACATCGCAGAGAAAAAAATAATTCAGAATAAAAATAATTCGAATTGGAGAAAATATCGACTGACTAAATTCACATGTAATTTGTAAATGAATGTATATAAATTAATAGGTAACACTGACATCGCAGAGAAAAAAATAATTCAGAATATCCCATACCAATAATTCGAATTGGAAAAACATCAGTACGTGACTAAATTCACCTGTAATTTGTAAATGAATGTATATAAACTTTGTAACACTGACATCGCAGAGAAAAAATAATTATACCAATAATTCGAATTGAAAAACATCAGTATGTGACTAAATTCAGAAAAGGTATATACATTAATATATAACACTGACAACGCACAGAAAACGAAAATAATTCAGGATATCCTAAAAACAACGAATCAACGGAATAGATAAAAAAAAAGGATAAAAAAACATAAACACTAATGAAAAATCAAACATAAAACGCAAAACAAGCAAGAAATCGCCAAGAAACATAAAAAATAAAAAAAATGAACAAACAAATGTACGAAGCGGAGAGAACGCAAAAGCATCGCATTAATAATAACGCGTGCATCAGAAGATCATCCGCATGACGAATCCCGCAAACGCAACAATGCCGTCCATTACGAATGAAACAATTCGCAGGAGAGTTGGTCTGAAAGACGACGACACGTATTTCAATTCATATGCGGGAGATGCATACTTAGAGGACAAACATCTCTCTCTCTCTCTCTCTCTCTCTCTCTCTCTCTCTCTCTCCCTCTCTCTCTCGGCTTATCGCGGATTCTAAGGCATCAGAGGAGTCAGTCGGCTCAGGTGTGTGATTCCTACCTGTCGTCGCTTTTTGCTGACGTCGACAGCTTGAGACAGAGGTGGTGCTCGGTTATGGAGACGGGTGATGTATTTTTCAAAGCTATGACGTGTGTTACAGTGGGAACAATAAAGCAAGGAGAGATTGAACAGGGTGAAAAGTTGGGGAGGGACAGCATGTTTCTTTTATATTATTTCATGAAATTTTAAATACCTATATGAAATTATAACAAAAATAAGTAATAAACGGGGAATATAGACAGTACTCAGTTACGTATGCTGTGATATATATATATATATATATATATATATATATATATATATATATATATATATATATATATATATATATATATATATATATATACATACACACACATACATACATATACATATATATGTCATTCACATGCGAACACAATCAAGTATTCAATACAAGTACATAAAATCATTAAAAACAAAGGATTCAACCAATTACGAAGGAAGGACTTCACTGGAACGTATTCGATCAAAACACGTAAGTACAATAAAATACGATTCGGAATTCCAGAGCAACAGAAACATCAGATCAAATATCCCCCCCCCCCGACGTCCAATCAATCAGTCCCTGAGCACTGAATTTCAAACTTACGATTTTTATACTGAAAGATACATTCCCTATAATTCACTCAATATGACAGGGGGTTAATTAACGATAAACTTTTGGCAAACAAAAGGCCAGTCGCAACGAGACAAACTTTTGCACTAAACGGATTCGATTAAACAACGGAATTACAGAAAGTTGAATTGGGTCATTCTCTCCCGAGCGGATTTCGGTTCTTTTATGCGAATTAATCAATAAAGAGATCTGGAACAGTAATCCTTAGCATTATTAATAATTAAAAGATGTAGAACAGGAATTTGAATCAAAAGGGGAACTTCATGGAATGGTAATCCTTGTCATCAATGAGTAAATGATGTTGAACGATTATTTAAATAGGAATAAAAAATGTATACTTTTTATGTGGGATTATGCTGACCTGCAAGAGGGTAAAAAAAAACATTAATGAATAAAAAAATTACAGATAGGATTTGCAAGAGATAATTAATTCTAAAACGTTATGGAGCAAGAAAAAGTTGAATAAAGTGAATAAGTGAACTAGTTCTAACTACATGGATTAATTATTAATAGTTTCAGCAGAGTCTTTCAAAACAAAGCAGGAGAAGTATTCATTGTGCAGAATTTACAAAGCATTTCAATTTGAAGAGGTAAATCAACTTAAGACTTGAAATAGCTTTGTAACAATTGTACCCCCTTCCCCCTACAAAAGAGAGATCCCACCTATCCGAAATAAGAAACAAGGCAAGAAAGAGAAAAGCGAATTATGAGAAAAAGAGAAATAAATGATGAGAAAATGCCTTGAAAACTAACGATAAAAGAAGGTGAATCTTAAAATAAGAGCATTTCTTCGCCATTGAAATGTAAAGCTGGAAAGAATCCTCACAGAGGCTCCCTCAGCCTTTTTTTCCCTCAGTCTTTTTTTTTTTCCTCAGTCTTTTTTCTCAGCCTTTTTTTTTCTGTCTTTTTCTCAGCCTTTTTTTTCTGTCTTTTTTTTCTCAGCCTTTTTTCTTTTTTTTTTTTTTCTCCGCATTAAAAATGCAAATGGAAGGAAAACGGAGGAGGAGAAAAGGTCACCGGGCACCTCTAAAACAGACGTCAATGCAGCCTCGAAGGTGAAAGGTCAAGATGCAAATAAACAAAGATGCATTTATGCAGTTACTCCCGTCATGCGACCGACGAAGTGAGTCGGTATAAAGTATATAATATACAGTAAATGCGAGCTCGCTTTAAACAGCTGGAAATTGTGAAGACAATCGCAACGTGTCCGCAGGAAATTAACGACATGAATGAACGCCTGAACATACACACAAGTTAATTATAAATCTGTTGACATAGGTGAACGGGTGAAATTTTAATCACACTAAACAATATAAATTTTGATATGATAATTCAGAGCTCATGATATATTAATATACATTCAAGATTTAATCAACAAAGCAAAAGTCGTTTAATCTATTTGTAAATATTTTTTTCTAAAAGGCACAACAGTCGCTCATTTGATTGTTTCCACGCTCTCATAGTTATTTTATACTTTCACATTGCAGCCGCATCAGCAAATTATTCACTTCCCTAACGTACAATTTACCTTACTGAGCACAAGAATAAGGCTCTTGCTGTGTATGAATCAATTAATTTTCACTAAAGACCTCAAGAAAGCAGTTTCAAATCATTAGTACAGGTGTCTTGAAAAACGCATCAAATACTCTATATCAAGCAAATGAAGCGACACATATATTAAGCAATGATGTGCTGTTTTCCTTGTGTTACAGTTAAGGTCTGGGCTCCACTCTGTCCTAAATGGAAAACTGCAGTATCTGCAAAATTTTCGAAACTGAGATATGCCACCTATTGGGCTCGTGAAACACTAATACAAAAGTTACTGCAGTTTCAGAATGATTCTTCAATGCTTTCCACGAGTATTTAGGGGGTCCCATTTGCAGTATCTGCAAAATCAGTAATAAGGAAAGGGAGTATCTACCACTTTTCTCAGTTTTGTATTTTTGCAGATCCTGCAGTCTTCCATTTTAGGGCAGCACTGTGATCTTAACCTTTTCGGATTCTCATCAGGTAATATTATGTCAACACTTATCTAACCGCTGTGATTCACCTTGACCTCTGTGGGAAGCTCAGCAGGAGGTGCCATTCCTCATACATTGGTCCTCGTCTTCCAGGGCAAAGTCTGGAAGACATATTCTGTAGAAAAGTGGACCCCATGACTACCCTTTGCAGTCGTATCTCTGAAGTTTATATGACCCACAGCGAAGTAATAAATACGCAGTTAAATATGATAGTCATCCTTTTCTTTTGTGAGGTTCAGTACTATCAAGGTTTTCTGAAGAATGGTTCCTGGTGTGCCCAAATAATGGAATGATCTTCCTGATAATACAGCTGAATAGTAAATATATCATACATTCAAACTCCCCACAATGATTTGCATTGAACAGTCTTGCGTGAATCTCGTTTCATTGTTTTAATTCTTGTATCTCATTTGTTTTCATTTGTTCTCTCTGTTATTTAGCTTATTTGTTGCTTTTATATCTGTTTCTCCGTACAGGGCTGTTTTTCCTATAGGAGACCTAGGACTCGGAGCATCCTCCATTTCCAATTACGGCTGTAGCTATGATGATGATAATAATAATAATAATAATAATAATAATAATAATAATAATAATAATAATAATAATAATAATAATAATAATAATAATAATAATATCATCATTATTATATATGCAAAACATTTAAAATAAAGTATATTTTCTTTTACTATTTCCTGACAGCGAAACATGCACACTGTGTTTCACAAAGCAAAATATACATAAGAAAACATAATTAAACAGACTGAGACGAGTCGTCACGACTAAAATGAAAAAGGTTAACCTATCCCTTGAATTTTACGACGGAGAAATGAACGAAGAATTTGAAGAATACTGCAAATTTTAAGAGGAAATGTCTCTTAAGTTTGTTGAGCTAAACGTCAGATAGCAAATGAAAATACTTGAGAAATATTTTTTTTCCACATGTATAGACAAATACAGAAAGAATACTGGGATAGGGGTACGTACCTGACAAAGGATGCGTTATCCAGTAAAAATAAATCACAAAATTTCTCAGGTAATTCATAAGATACGCAGCATGAAAAGGACAAATAATCACAGAAGTGTGCGTGTGTGTGTGTGTGTGTATGTGTGTGTGTGTGTGTTTTAGTCTGAGAATATCAGTCCAATGGAGCCTGCCAAAGCTTTTACAACAAAATTACTGAATAAAATAACGCTTTATAATAAAACAGCGTAAAAAAACAATATATGTACAAGAAATGCCAAAAATGTTCTGAAAATAAAAAAAAATTCTATGCAATTTACGAAAAACGTTTCTGAAAAAATACAATGAAATCGCCAGAAATGCGGAAAAGGCTTAAATACAATGTGAAATAGTGTACGCGCGTTTTCCGTGTCAAGAAATACAATCAAAATAACAAGACGACGTGAGTTACACTCTGTTTATGACGCTCTTAATACCTCTTTGTTATTTCAACACAACGCCGACTCGGCCAGCGCAGATAACAGCTTATGCGGAAGCAACGAGAGTTCCACTTCATCGTCAATAACTGAAAACAAATACGGCAGCTGTCGGAAGACGACTCATATTTCATCGCAATTGAAAATAAATACAACAGTTGTAAGAAGACGATTAATATTTCATTGTAAATAATTGAGAACAGGTACAACAGCGGTAGGAAGCTGGTTAATTTCATTGCCAATCATTTACAACAAATACAACAGCTGTAGGAAGTTGATTGATTTTATCGTAAACCATTTCAAACAAATAAAACAGCTGTAGGAAGCTGAATCATTTTTACTGCAAATCATTTCAAACAAATACAACAGCTGTAAGGAGCTGACTCATTTTATCGTACCAATTTCAAACAAATACAACAGCTGTAGGGAGCTGACTTGTTTTATCGTAAACCATTTCAAACAAATACAACCGCTATAGGAAGCTGACTCATCTTACTGCCAATCGTTTCCAACAAAGACAACAGCTGTAGGAAGCTGATTCACTTGATCGTAAATCATTTACAACAAATGCAACAACTGTAAGAAGCAGGATCATTTTATTGCAAAGCTGATTCATTTGATCGTAAATCATTTACAACAAATGCAACAACAGGATCATTTTATTGCAAAGCTGATTCACTTGATCGTAAATCATTTACAACAAATGCAACAACTGTAAGAAGCAGGATCATTTTATTGCAAAGCTGATTCATTTGATCGTAAATCATTTACAACAAATGCAACAACTGTAAGAAGCAGGATCATTTTATTGCAAAGCTGATTCATCTGATCGTAAATCATTTACAACAAATGCAACAACTGTAAGAAGCAGGATCATTTTACTGCAAATCGTTTAAAACAAATACAACATCTGTAGAGAGCTGACTCATTGCATTGCAAATCATTTCAAACACATAAAACCGCTGTAAGAAGACGATTCATATTTCATTTTAAACAACTAAAAACAAATACAGTACCTCTTGGAAGACGACTCAGCATGATACACGTAAGCAAATGCAATATAACGGAGAAGAGATATAGCTAAAACTTTCAACACAAAAATACATTTCACCGGAATGTGGGGTTGAGAGACAACATCTCTAGGGTACAAAATCGGATATTGCGACAGGACAATAAATAACGCTATAGTAACTTCATTAACTTCGTTAGTGAGGAGAAAACAAATAAGACACCAAAGTCGGAAACAACATCTAACCTTCAGAGTTAATTCTATGTTAATGGAGAGAAAAAAAAATCCTCCGTGTGTAGCAGATTAAGCCAGCTAATGAAATCTGGATGTAACTACCTTAGATTCTGTAAGAGATTGGAGCAGAGTATAATTATTCTCTCTCTCACTGAAAAGTCAATAGGATGATTACGACAAGTAGCAAACAAAACTGAATAGCTTTACACTATACCATACAAAATAAAATTACCAAATTTCTAGAGTAGTGGTTCTCAACCTGGGGGGCGTCAGAAATTTCCAAGGGGGGCGCGAGCTATAGAAAAAAAAAATTCTCTAATTACATTCGTTATTCTCTTAACAAGAGTCGCTAAGAAGCAGTGTCAAATATCTCACTAATTCATTCCCAAAAGAATAAAAACACCCCTTCTCTTTCTCTTTTCTTTTTCCTTGAAATCTGGGAGGGAATTTTACTCATAGAAGCAAGGGGGGGGGGCGTGGAGGGAAGGACCAACTCTCAGAGGGGGCGAGGTAATAAAAAGGTTAAGAACCACTGTTCTATAGGGTTCTAAACCAAGTCAAGTAAAAACTGAGTCTTTGTCGAACCTTTAAAAATACATAAGAAGTTTTCGCAATAGCAATTCAGGAAAAGGTCTGCATTCTCTAAAAGGGAAAATAAGAGCCATAACCTTCCTGCTATATACAAAACAAATTTACATCCTAACGTACATTTTTCTCTACGTAATAGCTGTTTTAAGGGTAATGAACTCTACATCTAACTAGCTACAAATCTCGAGCAAGGAACTCCCGAGCTACATAATGTACTTGAAATAATACGTGTACGACGCAATGGGTAAATTACTTATATATACCCTCCTTTTTGACGGGACATGTACAGCACATGCAATGTTCCATAATGAATAATTGCAATATATTTACCCTACCAGAACCTCATCAGTGTTCAGAGAACGGACGCATAATTCTTATGTTCCAAAAAGAATTTTTAAAAAACATTATTGTCATAATTACTATTTTTGCTATAATATAAAATACAAGTTTGCATTAAATCATTATCTTTAAATACACTTTATCATTAAATACCACCGCATGAAATACACAAAGGCTACGCTTTCAAGAGTATTTCTATTCAGTTATTTTTGTCACCGTTATCATTAAAGCAAAAATATTTCATTCACGTAAAGACACGCGATAGAAAAGAAGAAAATCACGTAAAATGAATCTAGAATAAAGAAAAACAAATGAGTCAATATCGCAACGTAACAGCACGCTTAAAACGCCTCTCAAAATTGATTTCACGGTTGACATATTTTATCCATTAGAGCGACCCTTCTGTCCGCAATGGAATAACATACTAATAGATAAACGATGAAAAATATGAAAATTAAAAATAGATAGAAATGTAATTTGTATTTATATTTCATAACAATATGTTCACAGAATATCTTAAATAAAACATAATTAGGAGAAAATCACCTGTTTTCTATATACTGTACCGTATACTTTTTATGTAGAAATGTATCTAGTAAAAAATAAACAACTTCTCTAAGATAAAGAACTTATTAATTACGACATTTTCCCCGAAGAGCTTTTCTCTATACAGCAGCTATTTATAGCTGCAAAAAGAAAAAAAAAACACACACACACACAAAAGAAAAACCGATATTTCTTTCCTATTATGAAGGTGTTACTTTAATCCGAAATAAGAAACCGAGTGACAGACGGAAGAGACATCCTTCTGACAAAGTCCCTTCTAATTGGCGTAGGTTTACATTGATTGCCAGGAAGGCACTATGACGTCATGGTCGACACTCTCTCATCTCTACGGGATGGAGGAGGAGGAGGAGGAGGAGGAGGAGGAGGAGGAGGAGGGGGGGAGAAGAGAGGGAAGGTGGGAGTGGGGAGGGAAGACCGCAGCAGGGAAGCCGTGGATTGGGTCGAGGAGAGAAAGAGAGAGAGAGAGAGAGAGAGAGAGAGAGAGAGAGAGAGAGAGGAGCAGATTGGGGAGGGGGAGGGGATGGATGCTCTTCCCCGGTTGCCATGGCAACGCCTGACGTGGGAAACGAGTTTCGAGAGGGTATAGGGTCTTTGTAAAACGTGGGGCGAATGGAACACGCACTTACTCACACACACACACACACACACACACACACACACACACACACACACACACACACACACACTAAGGTATTACGAGAAGGAGCTTTTGGGGGTGGGAGTTAATAGGATAGGTTTGTGGGGGGGATAGGTTGTGGGGGTTTGTTTGTTGACACTTGAGAGGAAGCTGCGAGGGGTCATTGGAATCACTAGAATTATGACGTCCACAGCGCCCCATAGGGGATGGTATCAATGGGATGTTTCTATCCATTTTATACGTTTTGTTCTTAGCGTTATTTCCCACATCAATAACGTCCTTTCAGTCATTTTGGTACTGGAGTTATTTTTCAACAGTGCATGAACTTACTCATATCATATGACTGAAGTCATTTGAAAGCGATTTTCACGATGCCCTCTTGAATAACTGTGCCACGGAAAAGTGGCACTGAGGGTGCCACTGACGTGCTCTGAAATGATAGTGTCATTATCGTAATCGGATGCCGTCGCTGAGTTTATCCTAATAACTGCGATAACCGTTAATGACGGTGACCTTTGAACTGATAATGTCATTAACGTGATTCAGCTGTGTTGCTGAAGTTTATTTTAAAGAACTGTGACGCAGGGATTATTTTACATGACGTATTTATTAAAAGCTCGGCTGAAATTTCATTTATATTTGCATAAGATGTTGCTCAAGTCTTCTTGAAATGGGGTATTATTGAAGTAAACTGAATATAGGTCACTGAAGTGAATCTGAAATGAATTTTGATGTGGCTTCCGTGACGTCAATTTCGAATGAGGTGTGACGGAACTGATTTCAAAACCATGGTCCCGGTGTATTCGAGTTAAACGTAGGTTGTCGCTAACGGGATTTTTAGTTTTCTGTAAAAGAAAACTACTGTGCCGTCTTTGTCTGTCTGTCCGCACTTTATTCTGTCCGCACTTTTTCTGTTTGCCCTCAGATCTTAAAAACTTGTGAGGCTAGAGGGCTGCAAATGGGTATGTTGATTATCCACCCTCCAATCATCAAACATACCAAATTGCAGCCCTCTAGCCTCAGTAGTTTTTATTTTATTTAAGGTTAAAATGCTTCTGGCAACAATATAGGATAGGCTACTACCGGGCCGTGGTTAAAATTTCATGGGCCGCGGCTCATACAGCATTATACCGAGACCACCGAAAGATAGATCTATTTTCGGTGGCCTTGATTGCACGCTATAGCGGCTGTACAGAAAACTCGACTGCGCGGAAAAAAACCTCGGCGCATTTTTTACTTGTTACGTATGATCCAAATTGAATTTCAACTATGTTTTCGTTGTAGTAAATTGCAAATGAAATAAATTTTAAATCTGGTGAGACTGATAAGAATTTAATAAATGTTGCGGTTGACGAGACTTCCAAATATGGCGGAGCTAAAGTGAATTTTTATAAGGTTACCACGTAATACTAAACGATCAGTAAATTCATCAAAAAAAAAAAAAAATATTTGGCCGTTTTCTGCAAATGCATATTTTGTAACAGATACCAGTCTGGTATTTTTCTTCCGACTGTATACCTCTTAGACAACAATCTAGTATTTCTTACTCAATGTACACTCTCTTTTAATAAAATGCCTGGTGTGTTTCTAATAATTATGTAATTTTCATTTCCATAAACACTTATTAGGTATCTTGGCGAGAAAGTATCTTGGCGAGAAAATAATGTCCAATTCAACTACATTCGTTCTTACGATATTACATCAAAACTCCTTGTCGAAACAAACCTACTGGAATGGAATGGGACCTAAGAGGTCATTCAGCGCTGGAAAGGAAATTGAAAGTAGGCAGGTTTGAAAGGTGTAACAGGAAGAAAACCTCGCAGTTGCACCATGAAACAATTTTCAGAGAGGGTGGTAAGTCAACTGGAAGAAAGAAAATATGAACGGAGGTACAGTAAAAAAAATGAAAGGGGTTGCAGCTAGGGGCTGAAGGAACGCTGCAAGGACCTTCAAAGCAATGCCTACAGTACATTGTCGAAACAAAGCTACTGCATCTAATGCAACCGTTTCAAGTTCAACCATCCTCACTTTAGAAACACCTTCGAATCTATGACCAGTCGAAGGGACCAACTTTCCTCATTCCTTCTTGCATTATACGATGCAAAGGCTCTTCAAACTTTCGCAAGCATTCCTCCCACTAGCTTTCACAGGAACCCTTTCGGCTTTCCTTAAACAACAATATCTTAATTCCTTTCTCCCTGGTAACAACGTCTGTGTTCCTCTCTCTCTTTCTCTCTCTCTCTCTCTCTCTCATTTAAATAGCATATATCTGTACTGAAATCTGACATTTTTCTACCCTTCCTTCGAATATACATTAAAAATCATCTCTTAAGCCTTGCCCCCCCTCTCTCTCTCCTTTAAATCGTATATATCTGTACTGAAATCTGACATTTTTCTACTCTTCCTTCGAATATATATTAAAAATCATCTCTTAAGCCTTGCCCCGCCCCCTTCTCTCTCTCTCCCTCTCTCTCTCATTTAAATAGTATATA
Organism: Macrobrachium rosenbergii; assembly: GCF_040412425.1. NCBI lineage: Eukaryota > Metazoa > Arthropoda > Malacostraca > Decapoda > Palaemonidae > Macrobrachium > Macrobrachium rosenbergii. Next base: position 29,238,052 of record NC_089787.1, on the reverse strand, counting down.
TCTATACTGAAATCTGACATTTTTCTATTTTCTACTCTTCCTTCGAATATATATTAAAAATCATCTCTTAAACCTTGCCTCTCTCTCTCTCTCTCTCTCTCTCTCTCTCTCTCTCTCTCTCTCTCTCTCTCTCTCTCTCTCTCTCTCTCTCATTTAAATAGTATATATCTATACTGAAATCTGACATTTTTTTATTTTCTACTCTTCCTTCTAATATATATTAAACGTCATCTCTTAGGCCTCTCTCTCTCTCTCTCTCTCTCTCTCTCTCTCTCTCTCTCTCTCTCTCTCTCTCTCTCTCTCTCTCTCTCATTTAAATAGTATATATCTATACTGAAATCTGACATTTTTATTTTCCTCTTCCTTCTAATATATATTCTCATCTCTTAGGCCTCTCTCTCTCTCTCTCTCTCTCTCTCTCTCTCTCTCTCTCTCTCTCTCTCTCTCTCTCTCTCTCATTTAAATAGTATATATCTGTACTGAAATCTGACATTTTTCTATTTTCTACTCTTCCATATATATTAAACGTCATCTCCTTAAATAGTATATATCTGTACTGAAATCTGACATGTTTCTACTCTGTCTTTGAATATATGTCTGAACGGCCGCTTTACTATCTCTAAATACATAAAAATGACTCATAAAAATAATCTCCTAAGACTTCCTTCTCTCTCTCTCTCTCTCTCTCTCTCTCTCTCTCTCTCTCTCTCTCTCTCTCTCTCTCTCTCTCTCTCAAGAAACACAATCTAAGTTCCTCCTTTCCAAGCACCCAGTATCTAAGTTTCCCCGCCGCTGCTGTCAGTATATCTAAGTTTTCATCTCCTAATGAAACAGTATCCAAGTTAAACAAAGTCCAATGCATCCCAGTTAATCTGGCTCCAAGACCCAAGCAACGTACAGCCAAACTCACTTTTTTACTTTTAGTTTCAAGGTTCAGCGCTCGAGAACTTGAGTTTCGACTGGTTAAGATTGAGTTTAGCGGGACGCATTTTCCCCGAGATGTAACTGAGTACCTTGACCTTTGCATGAAGACAGCGGGACGCCATATCTTGAAAACTAACCATAGAATTTTCTTGAAAATAATCTCAATAACTTTCCCACACCCAAATTTAAATGGCCATACTACTCGAACCAATCTAACCTAACCTAACCTAGGAGCATGGCAAAAAAAAAAAAAACCAGGGCAGGTGCAATACTAGCATGCATCTCAGGAATTTGCCAACGGGACAGAACAGAGCCAGTGGCTCATCCGAGTAACAGAAAGGCACAAGATATTACTTCAGAAATAAGGGAGGTGATGTGAAGCGGAAAAGCGAAATAAATAACAACATAGATGAATTACCGTGTTGATTTTTTGTAGCCATTAAAAATCTTCGTAAGTGAAGTGTTAATTTTCTCATGGATTAAATAATGGAGGATACAGGAAGGGTATGAATTAAGACGAAATGAGGAGGAAAAATTGGATTAAATGCTGATGAAACATACCCATTCGTTCTTTATTACAATTATGTAGTCTGCATCATACTGCTCGACAGAACTGTAGTGAAAAGACAGTGCATTACCAAATTCATTATCAACTAATGTATTCTTCTATTATAACTTGCATTTATGAACACGTCTTGCAATCAAATATTATTTTAAAATTCATTCCTTCATTAGTATTTTTATCACCATTTCATTTGCATAATTCTTTATCCTTAAAACGTAAAATAAATACATAATGACTACCAGAGGCATAGATCCCTTACGTCCCATGGTAAATAAGTTGATCTCATTTTTGAGAATTGTGTACCTGACACTTAGTCGATGGTGGGGCTCTGTCAAGATGAAGGAATGTGACGCTATCAACCTCATTACAGTGTGTGTGTGTGTGTGTGTGTGTGTGTGTGTGTGTGTGAGTGAGTGTTTGTGTAAATTTTCGACTTTCAGACCAACATAATTAACATTCCCTTACGCAAAAAGAGTTCACCATTAGATACACCAATTGCTATTTGGTATTAAAGGAGGAAACCTTACGTCCTGACCAGCGAACTTGCAAAGTATTAATTAGCAAACTTCCACCGTCCAGGGTAACATGCTCCAGAGGCTTTGAGAGAGAGAGAGAGAGAGAGAGAGAGAGAGAGAGAGAGAGTTTTGCAAATAGTGGAAGTTTATCATTATCTGGATTTTCGTTTATCATAACAGACATCGCAATGTCATTTATATACATATACATACAATATGTGTGTCTGTATGTATACATACATATATACATGTATGTACGTTTAAATATATATGCAAGCAGTTAGTCTGCCCAAGTTAAGCCTTAGGCAAAACCCCGGTTTCAACTTCTTTTATGACTTGTGTGGCTTGGTTGGCAGCGGTCTCGTCTTTCAATTGAAAGAGGTTCGACAGAAATTGATTTATATATGCATATACACACACAAACATATATATATATATATATAGGTTTATATATATATTTTATATATATATACAGTATATATATAGCGGTACATATAATTTATATATTGAAAGAACTATATATATATCCTGATATGATATAGAAATTTATTTATATATACATATACACACACACACACACTGTCCCGTTCCACATGAAAACAAAAAGATATTATCAAAAGGTCGTGTTGAAAAATGAACAGACGTAACGAACAATTGCGTCTTAAATCCTACTATTTCGTCACTTTACTTAAGTTTTGCTTCAAAAATAAAGAGAGGAAAAGACTGATAATTAAATTTAATTCATTTAAATGTGCATCAGACTGCTGACGTAACATGAGTCTGAGAACTTACAAACATAAACTACGACTATAAAATATAGTTCTATGTATGAAAGTCACTCTAGTGTATTTCATGCGAAATAAAGCCTTTATTATTATTATTATTATTATTATTATTATTATTATTATTATTATTATTATTATTATTATTATTATTATTATTATTATTATATCCTTTCAAACAAACATAGTGGTACAAACCTTCAAGACCCCCACAATATGAAGTCTCATAAAAAAAAAGTAAAAATGCGCAGGTCTCTTCGGCGCAATCGAGTTTTCTGTACAGCTGCTACAGCGTATAATCAAGGCCACCGAAAATAGATCTATCCTTCGGTGGTCTCGGTATAATGCTGTAAGAGCCGCGGCCCATGAAACTTTAACCACGACCCGGTGGTGGCATATCCTATATCGTTGGCAGGAGCACGATTATGGCTAATTTTAACGTTAGATAAAATAAAAACCACTGAGGCTAGAAGGCTGCAATTTGGTGTGTTTGATGATTAGAGGGTGGATGATCAACATAACAATTTGCAGCCCTCTAGCCTCAGTAGTTTTTAAGATCCGAGGGCGGACAGGAAAAGTACGGACAGAATAAAGTGCGGACGGACAGACAGCCCGGCACAATAGTGTTCTTTTACAAAAAAACTAAAACGATAAATGAAAATTCTCAAGGTTCAAACTACTACGACTCTACAGTCCTTATATGCTAACATGTACTGTGAACTGATATAGTCAACGATTACGGCATTAGCAGTATTTCTTCATACAAAAAGCGCCCATTTCAAATGTCATTCACTCCTTGCTGGCAAGCTAATGGGAAGCGTTAATGACACATTGAACGTAAATCTATATCCATTGCTGTCCCTAACCACTGAATCAAAGAATATGTAAATTTAAAGGAAAAACTCTTTATAAATAAACACGAACTGCCCAAATCTAGTCACTGGACCCGCCCTTCCGACCAGCGTACTAGTCTAATTACATACAAAAATGGCATTGTTGCTCAAATCTTGATAATGAAATTTTTTAAAAAATTACCAAATAAATTCCGTAGACATGCCAGCACCAACTAATTCTTACTCGCTTCAATTCCCCATAAGACAAAATCTGACATCCGAAACTGGCGAGAATTCTGGACATCACTTCCCCAAGATGAAGCGTAATTTTAGTTCTATAACGACACAAACACCGTCCCAGGGATCGATCTCAGCATCGGACAAAGGCAAGCAACGGCGCCGCATTTTGCGGGTAACATCGCTCCGCAGTAGAAGCCGATCTTTGAAAAATTCATCGTCGACCTTACGTTGATTGACAATTCATTCATTATCAACGCGACGCCACAACGGAGAGCTGAGCTGCTCTCTCTCTCTCTCTCTCTCTCTCTCTCTCTCTCTCTCTCTCTCTCTCTCTCTCTCTCTTGAGTTTTCTAAAACGGGGCCCCGTCATGCTTCTCCGTTGCACTTACTCTGTGACCTTTAAATACTGTCTTGTTTAACTATCTATCTACCTATCTATCTGTCTGTATGTTTATCTGTCTATTGTTCGTATCATCATCGCATCCAACGTCACGCTAAGACTGAATTCAACTGAACTGAATTGAATATAGAATTTAGGCCACAGGCCAAGCACTGGGACCTATGAGGTCATTCACCGCAGAAAATTGACAGTAAAAGGTTTGAAAGGTGTAACAGGAGGAAAACCTCAAAGCAGTCGCACTACGAAACAATTGTTAGGAGAGGGTGGAAAGCAAGATGGAAGAAAGAGAATATGAAAGGAGGTACAGTAAAAGGAACGAAAGGGGACGCTAAGGGCTTCTGTGAAATTCCCCCACTGATGTCTTCCAAGCACTTTGTCTTTCTACAAATCTCCGGCCTCCCTTCTCATAGGCCTTTTAAGGAGGTCTTTCATATGCATATAAATGTGCTGGCAACCTACATATGAATGCAAAAACATTTGACCTTTGAATGTTATTCAAGATTATGTACATTCCCCAGTCTTACTTCATTCTTAATCTTACCATAATCAGATCTTTTGTATGAAATTACGTTTCTTTCTTTATACTTTTCTTCAGACAAACACGATACATTTAAAATCTGTATCTGACAGAAAAAACCTAAATATTTTCTTGAATGATTCCCTTGTATTTAATGAGTTACAATTAAAACACACAAATATAGCAATAATTACAAATGTCTTGTATTTCCATTTGAAATACAGACGGAAAAGAATTAAATTACGGCGAAAATTCCCGTCTAGTTGAGAACTAACTTGAGTTCTTGGATATTTTTGCACTGCTCTCTATCTGTTTTCGAAACCTTTCTTTTTTTCTTGAAAAACAAACGACAGACTTGAATTTCTAAACTTGTGGAAGACTTTTCTCAGTCAAGCAAATAATTCTAAGAAATTATTTTGGAAATGTACCAAAGTAGGCAAGAAGAAGGGCTACTCCCAACAATTATGGCAAAGGTTTGCGTAAACTGGGTAATGTATATTTTGCTTCAGTTCAGAGTATAATCAGACATCAGATTATAGCCGCGGACCCGGCCACAAATAAATTCTCTATCTTCAGCAAACCGAAGTGTTCCCTTCATTCATTCTTTAAAGACAATTACCTTCTTCCTTCGCGCCTGGTAAGAATCCCATATGTAGCGTCTTCATTAATCACTCCTGGCTCTTGTCACTCAGCATCTAAACCAGTGGTTCCTAACCTTTTTCAATGCATGCACCCCTTTCACATCAGCAGTTAGTTCTAACACCCCCTGAACTGTTGAAATAAAAACAAGCTAAAATACACATAATAATAATAATAATAATAATAATAATAATAATAATAATAATAATAATAATAATAATAATAATAATAATAATAATTATCATTATTATTTATTTTTATTTTTTGCAGAAAAAAAAATACCATGCGTATATAAAAGTATATTTTGCTTTAATTGTTCATAAGGCATCCTCGCACCCCTTAAGATCCAGCTTGAGCACCCCTGGTTAAGAACCACTGACCTAACCTAACCCCTCATTACCGATGAGACTCAGACCATTCAACTCACGCTTTTCCATCGCAAACTTCAACGTTTTCAGCTTAAGTTTTATCAGCTCCGTCCTTCAATCAAAGTTCCAGCCGTCTTTTACAGCGATCTCATCTGGCATTTCGAAGAGACTCAATCTTTACCTTGTCGAACAGGATATCCTTCAAGTTCAAGGAAAGTCCTTCGCACTTTCACAGCAGTGACGTCATCCAGACCATCTGTAGTCTGTAGTCTGCTTCATTCTTACAATTATTCTACAGCATATCACTGATTGTTATATTTATCCTTTCGGTTGCCGTATCTCATTTCTCTGTGACTGTAGAATCATGATGGAGATCAGATGTTTGTTAATTTACGCTGATCTCTCCCCTCCCCCATCTCCCACACCCCCACCCCCGATAAATGGGGACTGATTGACTGATTTGTGACTGTTCCCTGATAACAAGTATATTCAACACTTCAAATAGGCCAATCATTAAACACCAATGCAAAAAAAGAATATGTTCTTGTTTTCTAACAAATCTGATTATTACATTTTAAAAGTTGCCCATTATCAAATGGCTAGAGGAAAAATGGAAACATACCAAATGGGTAGAGGAAAAATAGAAGCATACCAAATGGCTACAAGAAAAATAGAAACATACCAAATGGGTAGAGGAAAAATAGAAACATACCAAATGGGTAGAGGAAAAATAGAAACATACCAAATGGGTAGAGGAAAAATAGAAACATACCAAATGGCTAGAGGAAAAATAGAAGCATACCAAACGGCTAGAGGAAAAATAGAAACATACCAAATGGCTAGAGGAAAAACAGAAATATACTCAGTCTCCAAATTGTCTGCACCAAAGGCATTTTCAAGGATTTCAAAAATAATTACGACAGGATAACAGTCAAATGAATATTTCTTATAAGAGTTTGAGAGCTGGGACCCAGAAAATCTAATTGTGATCTTTTAAGCAGGGAGACAATAAAAGTCCTAGACATGAGACTCATCAATTTTGGACGAATTTATAGGTTCATACCGCAGTATTCTCGAGCATAAAATTGCATTATCTATTTAATTATACAAAAAATTATAAAAAAACCATTCAGTTGCATTATCTATTTAATTATGCGAAAAATATAAAAAGCCATTGAGAGAGAGAGAGAGAGAGAGAGAGACACGAAGGTCCTCGCAATTGTATCTGCTTCGTGACTACATGCTTAAGACACTAAATCCAATATCTTAATAGAATTGAAACTCTGTGATAATAAAACGACAACACGAAAGGTCCACACCAAGAGAAGACAACCTAAAAGGTATTGTAAACACAAGGACGAACGAAGCTAATCTCCATTGCCTTGTCACCTAAAAAAAAAAATTCAAGCATTAAAGATAATCTCTTAAGCGTCCCTTCCTTCTCTCTCTCTCTCTCTCTCTCTCTCTCTCTCTCTCTCTCTCTCTCTCTCTCTCTCTCTCTCGGCGAATTTCCGCATTTTTCGGGAGATTTCAGGGCCATCCAATTTGCATAGCGAGGGGTTTCTTGGCTCGTTAAGTCACTTCGGAGATCATCTGTTTTATAGCAGCGTAATTTACGAGGGAGGTAATGGAGGAGGAGGAGGAGG
>NC_089787.1:29213123-29225623 GCF_040412425.1 Macrobrachium rosenbergii | reverse complement strand
CCATTGGGGGGCTATATGACCATCTTATACCGTTTAAAATCTAATGACTTTTTCAATGTGATTTTACGAACGTTCATTGTCCGTTGGTGGCCTATATGACCATTTTATACCTTTTTTTTTTAATATACAGTCAGGAATGTTCATATGAATTTCAGAAATACAGTGTAAATCATAGGTGGTTTATGCGGTCACCAATGAATATACTTCTCATGAGCATAATTATATTTTCTAAAAATTCACAATTTAGTGATTGGATTGTTTTATATTACGAGCAACAATTACATCTATAAACTGTATTGTTTACAACCAAAAATTACATCTATAAATTGTGTTATTTTCAACCACCAATTACAACTATAAATTGTATATTTTAAACCAACAATTACAACTATAAACTGTATTATTTTCAACCAACAATTACATTTATAAATGGCATTATTTTCAAAAGTTAAAAGCAAAGACTTCAGGTGTTCTTCCTGTGTTTACATAAACGCTGAGGAGGAATACCGTTCAAGTGTTCGAAAGCCTTTGATTTTATCTTTTACAAAAATACATTTTACCGATATTATTATGGACTTTAATTTATAACCATAATTATATCAAAACCACGTTCCAAAGATGGTTCCAAATGCATTGTTCGTGTCAAACCACTAACAAGAGATTAATTCTAGAAAGAAAAATGTTATTTAAGTGCCTCACTCAACATCTGTTGACAACTACACAAACAAAAAAAAATAAAAAAGCACCACTAATCACGTCTCTCACTCATTACAGATCGATTAAAAAGCTATTACCAAAAGAAGTTGAATTTTAAAGAAGCAACGCTTTTCCAGGAGCTGGGTGGACTCGGAATCTTGTAAGTGTAAGGTATCTTTACACTTGCAATTCATTTCACTGTCATGTTTAATGTTTTCAATTATATATATACTGTATATATGAGTATGTATATGTATATATATATATATATATATATATATATATATATATATATATATATATAATATATACACACAAACATATATATATATGTATATATATATATATATATATATATATATATATATATATATATATATATATATATATATATATATATAAGCCTGAGCTATATTCTGGAATGTTTTAAGTAGTTACACCTATTCCTAGTTTTTTGAAGTGTTTACGTAATAAATATACACTGCAAATCGATCATTATGACGTAAAAAACTAACGTTAACACTAACAAAGTTTTGCGTTATTAAATCAACAGGATTAGCAAGATGCAAGAAAAAACTTAATCAAACCCACTTGAAATCAAGCTTTGCATGATTATTGATCATAAGCTATTTTAAGTATTCAATTTCAAAATCAATTCCCAGAATTCCCTACGCAAAAACACGCCTGGTGTGATAAATTAGTACCTTCATCGATGTGACCTAGTGCAGAAACGCAAACTCGCATGATGGAAGAAGAATAAACCATTCTAAGTAATCAGTACTATTACCACTACTGTCACTAAGCAGAGGCAAACACGCGAACAAAAATTACTAATCCGTCCTTGAAATAACAGCGAAAACACTCAAGTAATGTTACTTTTAATAGAGAAAACGTATCTTGCGCGAAAAATATTTTTACGGAGCGAGAAAGTCGCAAAATGACCAGTGCCTTTTGTGAATTCTGTTAAATATTAATTTAGCTTTCTTGCTTTTCGGTCATGGGTAGCAAGCTTTCCTTGACTCACATTTGTGAATTCTAGTACAAATGAATTTCCTTCGTTACCGATCAGTCATTGTTGGCGAACTTTCTCTGAATCATACGTACGGTTCAACACAAGTTTTAGACTAAACAGGAATATATACAATAAAATTGAATGCAAAATCGAAGAATGCTTTGGTATAGCAGCTGTTGGCAGTGAGCCGGACTGGGCAAAGACACTTGTATTTTGTTGAAATGTGATGGATAATATCAGTACTCAGAGATTTCCCGTTGCACGCATTTATTATAATAATAATAATAATAATAATAATAATAATAATAATAATAATAATAATAATAATAATAATAATAATAATAATAATAATAATAATAATAATAATTAGAAAGACTATATAATTTCATACACGTGAAAATTAAACCTGCTAAGTAATGGATATAAAATAAAATAAATGCACATGATAGCACAAAGCGCGTTATATGAGGAATTTTCTACTCTTTAACTTGGATTCCAATCTTTTCATAATAATAATAATAATAATAATAATAATAATAATAATAATAATAATAATAATAATAATAATAATAATAATAATAATAATAAGGAATCTACACCGTAAAATTTTAAAAAGGAAAACACAATATGCCACAGGAAATAAAGAACGCACGCAACCCGATGTTCGAAGTAATTTTTTATCCTTTGCCTCTAAAATTTTTTATATAAAAAACGAATTGTTTCTATATTTTTCCTTCGGTTTACAACAACGATAGTCTACGGGTAGTCGTCCAGCCCGGGGCTAGTTTTAGCTTCAGGGACTGTGTGTGAGAGAGAGAGAGAGAGAGAGAGAGAGAGAGAGAGAGAGAGAGAGAGAGAGAGAGAGAGAGCAATATATACCGAGATGGTATAAAATTTCATATCTGTATGAGAGAGAGAGAGAGAGAGAACATTATTATACTGGGATGATGTCATAATATTTCATATTTTCAAGAGAGAGAGAGAGAGAGAGAGAGAGAGAGAGAGAGAGAGAGAGAGAGAGAGAGAGAGAAATATATACCGAGATGGTATCATAAAATTTCATATTTGTATGAGAGAGAGAGAGAGAGAGAGAGAGAGAGAGAGAGAGAGAGAGAGAGAGAGAGAGAGAAAACATTATATACTGGGATGGTGTTATAATATTTCATATTTTTAAGAGAGAGAGAGAGAGAGAGAGAGAGAGAGAGAGAGAGAGATTATATACCAAGACATTATATACTGGGATTTCATATTTGTCATGATATTTCACATTTTAAAGAGAGAGAGAGAGAGAGAGAGAGAGAGAGAGAGAGAGAGAGAGAATTATATACCGAGATGGTATCATAAAATTTCATATTTGTGTGAGAGAGAGAGAGAGATAAAAGTCGCATTTGTACAGTAGAGAGAGAGAGAGAGAGAGAGAGAGAGAGAGAGAGAGAGAGAGAGAGAGAGAGAGAAATGGCCCTCTGGAAAGAGAGAGAGAGGGAGGGGGGGAGGAAGGAAGGAAGGCCGCAGGGAAGGGTAATCTTATAAAAAGGAAAGTATAGATTTACGTGAAGAAGTGCAAGGTCGAATCCACAGGAACTGCTTTTTCTTTCTTTCAGTCTCTATTTTTCTCTCTCTCTTTATTTTCTCAACGTCGTCGTGTGAATGTGAGTTTGAGGAAAGTCGTGAGGGCAAGCAAGGTTGAACAAGAGCTCTGCACGGACACGCACACGCATGTTGGAATATTTTTCTTCTTCTTCTTCTTCTTCTTCTCTTTATTTAATGAGATTGCAGTACGTCGGATGAGGCGGAAAGGAGGATAGCAAATATAATTATGGGTTGGTTCTGTTCCTTCATCTTTACAATTCAAAAAAATAAAAAACAAAATAAAAATAAAAAATAAAATAAAATAAAATAAATAGAATAAAAATTAACAGAACAGAACAACGAGCATAACTTTTTTTGAAGAATATGTTCGCAAATATACAGAAATAATAATAAAGGAATATTGGAAATGTACACCTTTTTCACGTGATAGGTGAAAATTACTTAGGACATAATAAATAATATGACTATGGTAATATATACTTATATATACATATATGTATACAAATTTAAGTTTTCATCATATATTCATTATCATCCCCTATAAAAAAATTCCATTAATGCTATCTCACTCTAATATGAATATATGACCATCCTCATATTTACACCATTCATTGACGTATATATGAAATTGATAGAGATATTGTTATTAAACAAAAAATCATTGACAAAACGCCTTATCAACTACACTCTTCATCACAACACAGGCAGTTCTGCATCATTTTTATTATTCAAAAGAAAATACACGTTGGTGAAATTACAGCCTCATTACCACAACACACCCTTTGATGTGGTTCGCATTGTGCTGGAAATTTACGAGCAGAGGTTTGTTGAAGCAGTTTATGGGACCATTCAGTTACGTCAAGAGAAAAAAAAAAAAAAGGGTTAATAAAACCAGTTACAAGATAACAGTCAGTTGTCTGCAGTCGGTTGCTATAAATGCCGGTTCATATCTCTCTCTCTCTCTCTCTCTCTCTCTCTCTCTCTCTCTCTCTCTCTCTCTCTCTCTCTCGTTAAATTGTAAATTTCTCTATTACAATTTTTTGACAACTTCATCTTTCCAAATTAATCATTAACATTTAGTATTATGTTTTTATTATTATTATTATCTCTCTCTCTCTCTCTCTCTCGTTAAAATTGTAAATTTCTGTATTGCAAGTTTTGACAACTTTATACTTCGAAACTAATCATTAACATTAGATATTACGTATTTCATTAATACTCTCTCTCTCTCTCTCTCTCTCTCTCTCTCTCTCTCTCTCTCTCTCTCTCTCTCTCTCTCCCTAGTATAAGTATTTGGACTGCAAGTTTTTGACAACACTCTCTAAACTAATCTTTAATATTTGTATGGCATATTGAATGACTGTCTATATCTCTCGCTCTCGTTAAACTGTACATTTCTGTATTACAAGTTTTTGACAACTTTATCTTTCCAAACTAATCATTAACATTTGCTATTACGTTTTAATTATTATTCTCTCTCTCTCTCTCTCTCTCTCTCTCTCTCTCTCTCTCTCTCTCTCTCTCTCTCTCTCTCTCTCTCTCTCTCCAGTGTAAATGTTTGAACTGCAAGTTTTTGACAATCCTCTCTAAACTAATCATTAATATTTGTATGGTGTATTGAATGATTCTCTCTCTCTCTCTCTCTCTCTCTCTCTCTCTCTCTCTCTCTCTCTCTCTCTCTCTCTCTCTCTCTCTCTCTCTCCTTTAAATCGCATATATCTGTACTGAAATCTGACACGTTTATACTCTTTCTTCGAATAAATCTCGGAGCGACCGCTTTACTAACTATCTCTAAATATCTAAAACAAATGACCTACAACTGAGTAATGAAAAGTAAACAAATAAACATGGCGGTGACGAACTCATTCAGGTAAACAAATAAAGATGGAGATGAAGGACCAATCATTTACTACATATTTCTACCATCTTTCATTATAGAGTCCAGTATTTCCATCGTTCATGTAAATAGGTCAGTATTGACAAATATGCACTGTTGTTATTGCACTACAAATAACAATAAATTAATGAGTGAATGTTTTTTTATGGTCATAATCGTCAATAAAAAGGGTGTGTACCCTTATGTCGAAACAAATAATGGTCTAGAAAAATAAGTGCATACTTGAAATTTTGCAACAGATAAGATTTCATATTTGCAATTTTGCAACAAATGAAAATTCCTACTTAGGATTTTGTAACAAATGAGATTTCATATTTTAAAAAACTGCAATAGATAAGAAACCGTACTTAAAATTTTGCAAAAGATAAGATTTCTTACTTGAAATTTTCCAACAGAAAAGATTCCATGTCTACAATTTTGCAACTTCACACTTGAAATTTTGTAACAGATAAGACTTCATAATTACAATCTCGCAACAGGTTTTAGAAGTCTCGTGTGATCATTACTGGCTCACATTGAGGCCAGGATACCAGAGCAAATATTCAGAAAACTAACTAATTTTGTACTGGAAAACAGATTTAGGGATATGGTGCGATCGTCAGTGTGCTATAATAAAAGAAAGACAACATATGTATGTATGTATATATATATATATATATATATATATATATATAGAAATTGTGTATACACATATATATATATGTATATGTATATACACACACACATATATATATATATATAAATTATATATATATATATATATATATATATATATATATATATATATATATATATATACAGTATATATACTTATACTAGTGTGCCTTAACTTAAAATCATAAATGAATTATACACAGATATGAAGAACAACGTTACAATTATCGGATTAATTAAAAAAAAAAAAATAATAATCTCTACCCAGCAAACAAATACACCCTCGCAACCCGTCGCTTTAAAGAAGCAAGTTACACCTCAATTGTTGCGGATAAACAGAGCGTGAAGGAGGAGGAGGAGGAGAATGAGATGAAAGGAGACGAGGACCATTGATCAGAGGAAGAGGAAAAAAAAAATATCAAGACGAGACGCTTTAAAAGGGGGGAAATAAACACACGAATGATGGAAACAAATACTGAGACTATTAAGGTGAAGAAAGGTGGTAGGTGACGCAGATGGCTGACTTGTAGCGGGTGTAAATGCGGTACTGGGGAAATGCTAAATGTGATTCATACATACACATATACACATGCATACATTAATATATATATATATATATATATATAATGTATACATACATACGTAAACATATACATAATATGTACGCATATACATACACACATATTAGAGATGTATCGGATGTCTGACAATGGGATTTGCGGATGCGGATGCCAATATCAATTTGTCCAAATCTGCGGATGCGGATATTTGAAGACCATACCCTCGCGGATGCGGATATTTTGTAAATCTAAATAATTTAGATATATTTAATTGTTAAGGACGACCTTCAGCCACATAATTCAAAGTCATATGTTACCAGGATGGGAACCCATATTACTTAATATTTGATGTACTGACTGAAAATACCCTGTGCATACTTTCATATGAACGTATAAACAGTAACAGCAATACACGAACGGTTCAAGTGTCTGGCACAAGCTATTTCATGCTCATTGCATGACAAGGATAACAAAACTCACAGCCATTCTTCGCAGAGAGAGAGAGAGAGAGAGAGAGAGAGAGAGAGAGAGAGAGAGAGAGAGAGAGAGAGAGAGAGAGAGAGAGAGAGACTTTCCTAGAAAACGAAATACCCTGCCTTTATGATTACAACTGCTGTAAATGACATGAAATTACTCAAACAAATATGCTATAACAGAGCTACTTACACATTATATACTGTATGAAATCTGTATAATAAAACGATAGAGTCAAATTTAGCAAAAAAATAAAAAAGAAAACTCTACTTTTAGCTACAATGTATGAGTATGAACTATTGAACACCGAGTGGGGGGTGATATCCGCATATCCGCATTCTCAAACTGCGGATGCGGATGTTGCTTGCAGTGCTAATGCGGATGCAGATTTACAAAAAATGAGGATAATCCGCGGTTGCGGATATCCGATACATCTCTAATATATATATGTATATATATATAAATTATAAATAAAATATATTACATATATATATATATATATATATATATATATATATATATATATATATATATATATATATATATAAAGCTCGATAATTCTTTTGGCAATATTTTCGCTGCATGAACGTAAGTTTTAACATTCATTAAACGAAGAGAATAGTAAGTGTATCGCTTTTCTGTGAAGAACCGAGACTGCAAAAAATTAAATATCACCTTCAACCCCACAAAAACTAGAATACATTCGGCAGGTTGCATTCCTCACCAAAGCTTAATAATTCAGCACCGAATTCTATAGATTTGGTGCTTCTCCAATGGCTTTCCCCAAAGAATTTCGACAACAGTGAAACTCGAATTATTATATATATAACAAATATTACTGTAAAATTGTTGTGTAAGTGAAAACTGCGATGTTTGTAAATAAACTTTACTGAATTAAATTTTAAAAAAAAATTACAAACATATTGATTACTTTTTGAAAAAAAAAAATGGTCCAGGCTTCCGTGGAACTACGGACCCAACAATGTACATTTACCGGGTAAAAAAAATTATCACTAGGTTTCTGTGTATCACACTTACTGTACACCGGGATAAACAATTTCCCTCTGCAGAAGACCCAGATCAAGACAAAATTATTTAAAACAAGTCTAAGGGGCGAAAACCCTTAGAATTCAATTCAGACGCCTTCAAGTTTATAACACAACAGCCTAGAAAAATTGAAATTTATCACCTAATTAACACAATAAAAATTTATTTTGGTTTTCAGTACTAGATTATGAAGGACCTTCGACCATCAACAGGATAGCGGGCAAGACGTCGTTGAAACAATAAACAAGGAAGGTAACCACAAAAGAAAAAGAGGAAACGAGAGAGAGAGAGAGAGAGAGAGAGAGAGAGAGAGAGAGAGAGAGAGAGAAAAGGTTAGACGGACGTTCAAAGTTAATTAGCGCTGAAACCTACAATAACAATAATGAGACGGGCTGACTTTTTAATGGGTCCTTCCCCCGCCTACGATCGGCACGACAGACCCGTCGTGTTCCCGTACCGGACGTGATCATGAACATCTCGGCCGAGACGACTGGACGCGTCTGAGACGGGTTGGGATGTAGCTTAGCAGAGCCGGGCGCTCTGACGCTCTTCTTCTTCTTCTTATCTTTTACTGTTAGGTCGCGTGATGAGACTGGCCACAATTTACTTATTTTTAGCTCACGTTTTTAAGTCGTCCGTATCCTGAAACAATTTTTTTCTGCAATGTCATGAAACAGTGCTTCAGGAATTATGCCTGTGAGGAAATGTCATTTTTCGTTGGCAGAACTGGTGAAAAATATCTTCAAAACAAATAATAATACTGGAGAAACAAATCCATAATTATGTATGCGTGTGCAAATATATTTATATTCATAACTTTGAATTTGTTTCTCCATTATAAGGTTCGCCCTACTATGAATATTTTTTTTAATAATAATAATAATAATGAGGACACAATTACTACTATTATTTAAAACCTACACACAATCAAAATCAAAACCAATCCTTTTACTACGACCTATTAAGAGAAATTAATATATTTGATTATAATAAATCATATCCACTCACTAGTACTCATAATTTATTAAGTAATATCAGTTCATTATCTAATATCATTATCGATTAATTAACGACCCATTATTAGCACCCGGTCATAATTAATCAAGCAATGTCATTTCTTCAGCTCTCGATCATACGTCACAAAGTCATGTCACCTCTTACCATTTCGGATCATAATACGAGAAATAATATTACTCTACGAGTTCAATAGTGGCGCTACGCTGCGCTGGAACCCGAGGCTGCCCATCATGTCTCCCCTACCATCCCAACTCCCTACCTATCCTGCCCCACTCGGGGCGGACAAAGAAGTTTGCAGGAGGAGGGTGGATGTGTCATGTCTCCCCCACCCTCCCGATCCCCTACCTACCCCATCCCGAACAAACAAGAACGATACAA
This sequence comes from Macrobrachium rosenbergii, assembly GCF_040412425.1. Classification (NCBI taxonomy): domain Eukaryota; kingdom Metazoa; phylum Arthropoda; class Malacostraca; order Decapoda; family Palaemonidae; genus Macrobrachium; species Macrobrachium rosenbergii. Next base: position 29,216,298 of record NC_089787.1, on the reverse strand, counting down.
TCGGATTTTATTATTACTGAAAGATACGCACTCTTAATTCTTTCTAATATCGAGTAATACTACTTCGATACCCTTTGATGTATTACAGTGAGGAAATCATGTTTAAAGATTCCGGTAAGGGTGAAAAATTAATAATAACGAAAATATTGCTACAAACAAACAATCATGTAATTAATTACACACTGGATACCGGAAATTACAGGAAGTAAAGTTGTTTCAAAGCAGAAGAAAGGAGACACATCAAGAATACGACAAAATACAAGTAACGAGGTATATTGAAATATCTCATAAACACAGGAAATGAATTATTAAGCGTTGCAAATAACAAACAACAAAATATCAGAACTGCAAGATACGTACAATGATAAATGTCTCGAAAAAAATACAATTGCGAAATCCAGCCATTTAGTGATTTAGTCTCAAGATTTTAATAGAACGAATACAATCTCAGAAAAGGAAAATAAAATAGGCAATGGAACCAATATAAACAAAATAAATTTTCTAAAACATATAAGCGCAATGAATGCGATTTTGAGAGAATGAATACAATTTTAAAAAGGGAAAATAAAATAGACAATGAAATTTACATAAACTAAACAAACCTTTGAAAAATGTAAGTACGACAAATTCGCTTGAAAATGTAAAAATAATAAAAACTACGAAAAAATTCCTGAAAATAATAAATTCTGGCAGAATTTCAAACCAATCAAGAAAATTAAGAAATAAAAACCCTCCAAAAATAAACACAAGTACAAATATGTTGAAAAAGTAAACACGTAAATTCTGGCAGAATTACAAAACGATCAAGATAATTAAGAAATGAAAAAAACTCCAAAAATAAACGCAAGTACAAATATGTACAAAAAAGTGAGCAGCGAAACATAAACAACTCAGACTGCCAACGCAACACGTCCCAACGCATTCCCTTGTCAGTCTTATGCAGTCTTCGGCGGAGGAAAAATGTTTATAGAGCTTGTATATTTACAGGCTTCGTCAGATGACTACCCAGTGCCGCTATTTATAGCGAATCTTTGCAGGGAGAAATGCCTGAAGTCTTTGAGCGTCGAGGCAGGAATACCACAATGCAATCATGTTTCCCGTTGGCTAAGTTTAGTTACGTAACAGCAAAAGTTTTTTTGGGTGAGCACAATAGGTAGAGAGAGAGAGAGAGAGAGAGAGAGAGAGAGAGAGAGAGAGAGAGAGAGAGAGAGAGAGGTTTTTCGGATGAAAGCAGTTGAGGCAGAAAGAGACAGAGAGATTTTTAAGCGTAACAGACAGATAATGAAAGAGACTTCTTGGGTATGAAGCAGTATATATATATATATATATATATATATATATATATATATATATATATATATATATATATATATATATATATATATATAAGATACAAATTATGTATGTATGTATGTATGTATGTATGTATGTATGTATGTATGTATGTATGTATGTATATATGTATATATATATACATATATATATATATATATATATATATATATATATATAAATATATATATATATATATATATATATATATATATATATATATATATATATATATGAGAGAGAGAGAGAGAGAGAGAGAGAGAGAGAGAAATAATTCTCACATGACACGAAATGTCAACTTCCATGAATTTTGACGATGTCCTCCACAGTAATGAGCGTACAATAATAATTATCCTTCGTGAAACAAAAAGTTGACACATCTCATGAGTTTTCCAAAGCGAAGAAAAAAAAGTTGCGGTCTCATTAAGAAATGTGTACAGGAACTTATTCCACATGATGAAGGCCACTTCAAATTGAGCATTTTTTGAGTTGTACTTTAGATTTTTTAAGGGGGGGAGGATGGAATATGTTTTTAACCTAATGTAAATTTTGTAAAAATGAGAGATAGAGAGAGAGAGAGAGAGAGAGAGAGAGAGAGAGAGAGAGAGAGAGAGAGAGAGAGAGAGAAACTCTTCAATAAATCTTCCAAAGTTTCTCTGGAATATTAGGGCCAACGATCAGTTCACATATATAGAGTATACACATATATATATATATATATATATATATACATATATATACATATATATATATATATATATATATATATATATATATATATATATATATATATATGCAAGCATGAAACGTATTCATGCTAACGACCAATATTGCCCTTCTGTTTAAAAATAAACTTAAAAATAAATAATCTTAACAAGTTGCAAAAACAAACAAACACCTAATTAAATCTCTAATTGTTACAATGAATAAAAACACTACCACCCCCAGATGAATTAAGAAACATCAAAATAAATGTGTAAGGTTACAGAAATAAAGAAACCCTTAATGAATTTCAAGCAGTCAAATAAACATCTAAATGTTACGGAAAAAAACACCTACAATTAATTAACAAACGCCCCAAGATAAATCTGCGGGTGCCACAACATAAAACAACGCCCAAACGGATTATCACGCAGACATCACACAAGGCTTAGATGTTACAAAATACAACAAAGATTGAGTGAATCACTAATTTCAGGTGAAGTATAGTAAGTGATTTATTTACTTTTTTTTTTTTTTTTTGAGTCTCTCCACGCGCCAAGTGGTAAACCTGTAGTATCACCCGCCATCTGATTAATGGCACTGGTGCCCAAAATAAACTTGCCTAATTAGGCTTTAACAGGGTGCCCGGGGATTCATTCCGTGTCCGATGTGGGGTCCTGGTTGGATCTTCCTGCATTAAATGATGCGTTCGTGCGCCACGCGTCCTGCGTTTCTTTTTTTCTATTATTTTTTTTTATTTTTTTTTTTTAATCTCGTAAGTACGCGGGTGCTATCATGGCCGGTATTATGGTACATGACTGTACAGACAATATTGAGTATTTTTTTGTAATTTCAGTTTTTTTTTTTTTTTTTTTTTTTTGAGAGAGAGAGAGAGAGTTCGTATCGTTAGGATGACATTTCAATTCTTTAAGGGGATATGCGCAGTCAGTACAGATTCTATAGTGTAAATCTTACTTTTCGACAATGGAAATTTAGGATATTCCTAGCTGTATGACTTTAGCAATCGGCATTCTTCAATAAAATTTCATTTTTCCAGGGATATGTGGGTTACATCAGGGTATATGACTGTGCTCTCAATTCAGAATCTTAGGTGTAATGTTGAGTGAGTGAGTGAGTGTGT
>NC_089787.1:29203123-29208123 GCF_040412425.1 Macrobrachium rosenbergii | reverse complement strand
AAATATATATGCCTGCAATCAGGAGATCATATCGGTTACCTGACGAATGCTCGCTCTGAGTGGGCGACAGAATGAATGGGACTCTGGACATGATTAAGTAAATTTACTTTTACCAAGTTTTTTTTACAAGATATAAGTGACGACGAAAAGTTAATTTTATCAGTCATGGTAAAAGTACAGAATCAGCATTTTGATCAAGGACACTTCGAGTTTAAGAACACCTGTACTGAAAGACGATCTTGCAAGTAACTAATGTAGATTGCATGAAGACTGTACTTACATAAACAATAATAAACAAGTAAAAAATGCGCCGAAGTTTCTTCGCCGCAATCGAGTTTTCTGTACAGCCGCTACAGCGTATAATCAAGGCCACCGAAAATAGATCTATCTTTCGGTGGTCTCGGTATAATGCTGAATGAGCCGCGGCCCATGATACTTTAACCACGGCCCAGTGGTGGCCTATGCTATATCGTTGCCAGAAGCACGATTATGGCTACCTTTAACCTTAAATAAAATAAAAACTACTGAGGTCAGAGGGCTGCAATTTGGTATGTTTGATGAGTGGAGGGTGGATGATCAACATAACAATTTACAGTCCTCTAGCCTCAGTAGTTTTTAAGATCTGAGGACGGACAGAAAAGTGCGGACAGAATAAAGTGCGGACGGACAGGCAAAGCCGGCACAATAGTTTTCTTTTACACAAAACTAAAAAGTAATAACGACGAAGCTGCCACATTGCAAGTAAATAATGCAATTACATGAAAACTCTACTTACTGAAAAAATACCTTCTCAACTCAAAAACTTAAAAAAAAAAAAAAAAATTAATAGCGAAGGAGGTACTACACTGCAAGTAAATAATGCAATTACATAAAAACTCCACTTACCGAAAACCCAACATAAGCAATAACAAAAAATAATAACGATGGACATCCCACACAGCAAGTACAGTAAATAATGCAATACCATGAAAACTGCACTTACTGAAAACAAGAATACCTGCCCACCATAAAAAAACAATAAAAAAAAATAATAAAGATGGAGATCCCACAATATAATTACAATCAATAAAATTGAATATACGTTAGTAGCAGTAGCAGTAGTAGTAGTAATAATAACGGCGTTACATTACAAACTAGCGATATCTCTCCATCACGATGCGAAAGTGGGCCGCAGACGCGAGGAGGCAACCGAAACACGAGAATCATCTAATGAATACATGCCAAGGCCTCCTGGCACGAGAAATACAAAATGCTTGGCCAACTACAAATGGACCGTGTGGCGGTGATGCAGGAGAGTTAAAATCTCGGTCACAGAAAAAGAAGAAGAAGAAAATGAGGAGGAGGAGGAGGAGGAGGAGGAGGGATCCTCGATCATAAGCAATGGCGGAGTGTTGGTCTTTTAAAAAAAAAAAAATGGGGGAATGATGAGACTAGTTTGCCTTGTCAGGCTGGACTTGAAAGACGATGGTAACTGGAAAGAAGGTGGAAGATGGGGAAAGAGGAGTCCAGTGAAGGAGGCAAGCAGAGACGGTGGTCAAATACGTATGGAGGAAGTGGGAAGTGGGAATAGAAATATTTGCCGAATAAGGTCTACAAGGCTAAATAGAAGAGGCTCAAAAATATTATATATATATATATATATATATATATATATATATATATATATATATATATATATATATATATATATATATATATATATATATATATATATATATATATATATATATATATATATATAGACAAAATTTGTAGTAAAATTAATTGAATTAATGTAATAGACAACTTCATATTCATTGAGAGGTTAGTAACATTATCTCACACACACACACATATACATAAATAAAATGAATAAATAAAAGCGAAGTATTCTGACCTGCGTAACGCATATATTCTTGGCAAGGCCTCGGTACACAGAAAGCGATTCGTATAAGAAACCACTGACCGTCTGGCAATTCAAAAGTCTAAGCTTCTTACTGCACGCCACTCTCCTGAATACGCATTTAAAAGCTTCCTTTTGTCCCTTTTCCTGAAAACATTTCAGTAATCTGCTTTTTCCCTTTCTATAAGAACTTAGGTTAGAGCTGCCTGCTTTTGAAAAGATACAAAAATCGCAGAATTTTGATGCTCCACAACTTGTATGTTTTTCAGGAAAATCTATTTCAGTATGTTCAATCAGAGCAACTGTGGAAAGGATAAAACCATGAATGAGTTTTATGTGTATTTTTATTTCCTATGAATCCATTGGCTCTTTAACCTTCCTCTCTGCACTCGCCACCCTCGAATACATATGTCACTCAAATTCCACTGATTCCTATTACACCCATCTTGAGCTCTGTCTTACCGATGTTGCAATGCAAGTAGATCACTTTCTAATCTCCACCAAATTTTTCATTTCTTCTTTTATTATTAATTTTTTCCTTTTCTCTCTCTCTCCTTAAACAAATTGTACACTCAAAATATTCATATTGCCATCTTCACTGTAGTTTCTGTGGTTTGACTAAAATATAAAACCTAAATTACATTCAAATGTTAAACTTTGAAGCATTACTATATAAGATAAGGCTCTACTTGAAGGGTTCTCTAGATATCGCAAAACAACGATGCATGAAAAACAGGGCATTGCACCATTAGCTATTCATACCTCGTTAAGTGAGCACTCCGTGAATATCTTACAAGCTATTGCATAAAGTACAATGAACTCTACATTCCGCCTTGTCACAAGATCTTTAATTCGGTGCCTTGTATCACGCTACTTTGTGTAGTGAAGTATCTTTATATTTTCTACGACTTACACAAAACTGTGAAAAGATGTAAAATGAAGCGAATATATTTCAGCAAGACAGATGTATGTGTGCATATATATATATATATATATATATATATATATATATATATATATATATATATATATATATATATATATATATATATATAATAATAAAATACTAATAAGAATTCAGTATGAAATTTACACAACTCCAGCAGTAATATGCAAGGTAATTACATAAGCTTATTTATCAAATCTGAGAATCTGACGTATTATTATGAATCTGTTAAGGAAAATACTTATTATGAATCTGTTAGGGAAAATACAAATAAAGATCAATCAAGAAGTTTCATTCCTTAGAAGCAGTATTCTAACCAAGGCTTTGAAATGAAAAAAAGAAAAAAGGCAGAGTAACAAACATACACTTATGACGAGAGAGAGAGAGAGAGAGAGAGAGAGAGAGAGAGAGAGAGAGAGAGAGAGATGCCATGTATCTGATGCACATAGACATACAGCCATATGTGTCATGGATTTAATAGAGAGAGAGAGAGAGAGAGAGAGAGAGAGAGAGAGAGAGAGAGAGAGAGAGAGAGAGAGATATGCATCTGATGCACATAGACTTACAGCCATATGTCATGGATTTAATACGAGAGAGAGAGAGAGAGAGAGAGAGAGAGAGAGAGAGAGAGAGAGAGAGAGAGAGAGAGAGAGAAATTTGAATACTGTTGCACGTACTAAAACAGGGTACATGGTGTATAGTACCACCGTAGAATAAGAAGTAAGGGGGTATTAGCAATGCAGATCATTCACCCTATAAATCATAACTAGTTACGGCTACTTGAGGATGCAGGAGTGTTTGCGTACTAGAAAGCGCGTGTACTTGCATATTTAAGACTCATACCAAGTATCCTTTAAAAGCGCCTAAAAAAAAACAATTCCCTAAATCAGAGACTAGTTTCCTTTTAGATCATCATTCGACGACATGACTAGCTTTCATTTTATATAAAAAAAAACTCATTAACCAGAACTGCATTCTGTCATAATGTCAAATGATCAGTCTCTCTATTAAAAAAAAAGTCCCTTAAATCAGTGACTAGTCTCCTTCAATATCACATTCAACGACATGACTAGCTTTCATTTTATATAAAAAAAACTCATTAACCAGAACTGCATTCTATCATAACGTCAAGTGATCAGTCTCTTTATTTAAAAAAATAAGTCCCTTAAATCAATGACTAGTCTCGTTTTATATCACATTCAACGACGTGACTAGCTTTCAGTTTATAAAAAAAAACTCATTAACCAGAACTGCATTCTATTATAATGTCAAATGATCAGTCTCTTTATTTAAAAAAAAAAAAAAGTTCCTTAAATCAGTGACTACTCTCCTTCAATAACACTTTCAAGGACATGATTAATTTTTTAATTTATTAAAAAGAAAAAAAAAACTCCTTAAACAGAGCCACACTCTGCCATAATGTCAAACGATCTGTTTCTCCTTATACTTCCAGGCAAGTCCTGTCTCCCCTCCTTACCTGCCCATCTCCATTCATTAGGAATAATCTCCGGCTCCCATCACACACACGCACACTGGATATGGAGACCGTTAAATTCCTCTCTCTCCCACACACATTACGAAAACCACGAAAATGATTTATGAAACACGATTCCCACATTCTTCGTTTTGGTCTACTTCTTCTTCCTTCCTTCCTCCCTTCCTTCTTGCATAGTGCCGTTCTCCTCCCACCTCACCTCACCTTCGCTCATTATGATCGTCTTTCCGATCATTAATCATTGTCTTGTTCAATTTCTCTTTTTCCCTTCCTGCATCTCTTCAGGTCTTTTTTTTTTATGGTAATTTATATTCAGTGTCTTTGTATCCTAAGTTTTACTGTCTTTCTTTCGTTTTTCTTTAAATCTTCAGCTGATAACACTTATGGACAGAAACTAACACTTACGGGCAGAAACTAAAACTTATGGACAGACTAACACTTACGGACAGAAACTAAAACTTACGGACAGAAACTAACACTTATGGACAGACAGAAACTAAAACTTATGGACAGAAACTAACACTTACGGACAGAAACTAACACTTACGGACAGAAACCAACACTTACGGGCAGAAACTAACACTTATGAACAGAAACTAACACTTACGGAAAGAAACTAACACTTACGGACAGAAACCACCACTTACGGACAGAAACTAACACTTACGGACAGAAAC
>NC_089787.1:29188123-29198123 GCF_040412425.1 Macrobrachium rosenbergii | reverse complement strand
CTAATGTTTCCATTTTACGTATTTCTAATCCATGGTGTCTAGTTTTATGCTTTAGTTTGTTTTTCTTCATTTGTGTTTTTACTTAGTTTCAATTTCTTTCTAAGCGCTGTTTTTTTTTACATTTATCCATTAGTCTTTAACAAGGTTCTTTTACTCCTGTCACAAAAGGATCCATCTTTTTGTAGGTCGGGTTTAAAACTTCATTTTACATAGACTTTTAATCTGGCTCCCATTAATTTCAATTTAACTGCCTTTCCCTCTATACAGTATAAGCTAATATTAAGATTATTATTATCACTACATAACATTTTAAAAAGATCACCAAGTAGTTTTCTAGACTCTCCTGACAGACCAGTTCTTAGACGAGAAGTGAAAATTTGAGAAAAACAGAGTTGAATGCGTGAAGTAACCATGACGTAAATATGACAGGTACATGACAGTGTCTCGTTATTTTGTTGAAAAACATTCGGCCAAATGGCTCTTATTTATTTAGTTAAAAGACTCCTTAACCCTTCGGCATTAGGGATGCTGGTAAGAAGTGCCCCTTATATATGTATATATATATATATACATATATATATATATATATATATATATATATATATATATATATATATATATATATATATATATATATATATATATATATATATATATATCTCTCTCTCTCTCTCTCTCTCTCTCCCACATCCACCAGTAACAAAATATGCCAATAATCACCGGGGCTTCAATTAAATCTCCAATATTAATCATCACTCAGACTCTCAATGTTACGTGATTGATATTTGACGGGTGGTAATTACGGATAGGTGATTATCACACGCTTGCCAATTACGGCGGCCCCTGTAATTAAACCGTTATTAGGATCCAGACCAAGAACTTGAATAATAAAAAAAAAAAAAGTGTCGTTAAAGCATTGAAACTTGAATTTTTTTTAGGCTAGAAATAAGCACGTACAATAGGTGTCAACTAAATAAATATATAAGTACGATATCGCTACATTAATAAAAGAAATTTACAGTACAGGCGCAGAGAAGTTAATTGGTTAAACATGTAAATAAATAAACTTGATAACAGTTTCAGTAAACAGACACTGATTCGTACTTATCTTCACATGTGAGGATAACATCATAACCCAAAATTTATAATAATATAATACACAAATAAAGGGATAAATCAGTAAAAACAAAATAAATAATTTCTTCCTAATCAGAGGAAAAAAAAAAAGTCTTAAAATTATATGCAACTTTGTGAATTTTCAGACACGACAATTACGTGAATACTAATTTGCATAATCGTAAACAAAAACATTTATGCAAAACAACTGGAAAATTTTCTGTATGTGAGTTCTTCCTGAAATAGAAGAAAATTTTAAATTAATGAATACCCAAACAGAGTGCAAATCCCTAGTTGTTTGACAAAGCTTGAGGACTTGACATCCACTCTAAGCGGTCATAATGTCATAATTACGATTATTGAGTATTTACGCAAATGTTTACATGCGTCAGGTACATTAACCTGCATGGCTGTTATGAGCAAATGATGGCTTGCTTGAGTTATTGCGCCTTAAAGGGTCCGAGTCGTATTATGTCATTGTCAGAGTCATAAAGCAAGCTGTGAACGAATTATATCAACAAACCAGTGAAGTATTTACTTTTTATTCTGAATAAACTAAGCCAATTTAACATTCTGTTTACTACGTGTTTCCGCTTCGTTTCAGAAGCTCCTCTGTTGAGGATGATCAGCAGATTAAAATGACCGAATTGTTTCACAGCGGAGGCTGTAATTGCGTAGTCTTTTCTTTGTTTCACAGCGGATGCTGTAACTACGTACAGCACTGTCTTTTCTTTGTTTCACAGTGGGTGCTGTAATTGCGGACTGTCTTTTCTTTTTTTCACAGCGGGTGCTGTAATTGCGTACTGTCTTTTCTGTAACTGCCGTCAAGATGTAACAGGAACTATTAAAATATTCCCATCGTTTTCTGCTTTAAATGACAAAGATCGTTTTCGACTTTTATTGATACGTTATTACCGTTTTAAGCTTCAAATGACAAAGATATTACTGACGTTTCTAATTTAAATGACAAGGATATTACTACAGTTTTCTACACTTCATTGACAAAAAGATGTTACTATATTTTCTTCTTTAATTGGCAAAAATATTACTATAATCTCAATTTTAAATAACGAAGATATTGCTAACGTTTTCAATTTAAATGGCAAAGATTTTAATACCGTTTTCTTATTTAAATGACAAAAATTATTATCGTTTTCTTATTTAAATGACAAATATTATCGTTTTCTTATTTAAATGACAAACATTATTATCGTTTTCTTATTTAAATGACAAATATAACCGTTTTCTTATTTAAATGAAAAATATTATTATCGTTTTCTTATTTAAATAACAAATATTATATCATTTTCTACTTCGGTTAACGGATATTGGCCTACTATCATTTTCTACTTGTGACTGACAGATATTACAACAGGTTCCTACTTTCAATTGACAAAAATATATTACTATTGTTTTCTACATTAAATTAAAAGATATTGCTATCGTTTTCCTATTTTAATTAACGAAGATATTACTATCATTTTCTACCTTAACTGACACAGGTATTACCATCATTTCCTACCTTGATTGACAGAGATATTACTATCGTTTCCTGCTTTAACTGATGAGGATATTACTGTATTCCCGTTTTCTACTTTACATGACAAAGATATTATTACCGTCTACTACTTATCCAAGAGAACTGTGAAGGTACTGCTTTAGTTTTCCACTCTTATAAGTCAACCTCAAAACGTTTACTAACGAGTAAAAAATGCGCCGAAGAAACTTCGGCGCAATCGAGTTTTCTGTACAGCCGCTACAGAGCATAATCAAGACCACCGAAAAAAGATCTATCTTTCGGTGGTCTCGGTATAATGCTGTATGAGCCACGGCCCATGAAACTTTAGCCACGGCCTGGTGGTGGCCTTTCCTATATCGTTGACAGAAGCACGATTATGGCTAACTTTAACCTTAAATAAAATAAAAACTACTGAGGCAAGAGGGCTGCAATTTGGTATGTTTGATGATTGTAGGGTGGATGATCAACATATCAATTTGCAGCCCTCTAGTTTCAGTAGTTTTTAAGATCTGAGGGCGGACAGAAAAAGTGCGGACGGACAGACAAAACCGGCAAAATATTTATCTTTTCAGAAAACTAAAAATGTACTCTTTTTCATTATGACTGAAATTACTGTGCGGAAATGTGAAAATAACTGCTCCTCGGACCGTTGTGTTATATAATTGTGCAAAAGAAGTGGAAAAATTGAAAGTCCAGCGTCGAATGAACCTGCTGATAACTATCAAAAGTAACTTTTACGGATCATTACGCCGTTTAATATCCCACGTTCCGTGATTACGGCCAATTTCGAGGCAATATACTGCGGTGATGCCTTTACAATCGTTACTGATTAAATACGTGATCCGCATTACCTCATTAACTGAAATAACAGATCAAATAAAAAAAAAGGAATTTTGACATTTACAATTAAAAATATTTCAAGCCTCTAACTTAGACTTCTCGTACATTTTTTTGAAAAATGTTAAATATCTATAAAAATTTTGACATTTACAATTAAAAATAATACTTCACGCCTCTAACTTCGAATTCTCGTACAATTTTGAAAAATGTTACATATCTATAAATCAACTACCCAAAAATGTTTTTGTTGGTCAGCTGATTTAAAAAATGTTTAACATTAACAAATTAAAATAACAAAAATCTTTTTTCATTCGTTCCCAGGACCAATATCCTATACATACGAGTAAAACCAGATACTTCGAATTTATAATTTATATATACCAACTTTTCAAAACAACAGAATTTCAAGCTTCTACTGAAAGTTTGGATTTTATACCTGGACATGACATCAACAGATCGTCGAATCAAATATATTCTATTATATGTACGAATATATTACATCTATATTCAATGAAGCGGGCAACCTCTCACTCGTACCTTACACAGGTTTCAATGAAAGCGGAATGTAAGGAAAAATGCTGGAACTCATCTCTAAGTCAAAAAAATTTCATTGCATACTTTTCCTATATTTAAGATTTACTGTGTAAACCCGGTGGCCCGCCAACCTAGCGGTCTTTCATGAAAATACTCGAGGGTGAGTACGCGAATAGGTACGAGTACCAGCCCTCGGGCTGTGGGGTTAAACAGTGGGCCTAGCGACACACTGGCCACATGTCTTAGGCATTTGGACCTGTCCCCCACTGGCTGTCGGCCAAAGAAATAGGAGATCAGTGCCTGCCCTATGAGCCTCGCAGAGGCCCAGGAGAACTAACTAACTTAACCTTATTGTTTAGGTTTATTGTTTAGATTTATTAACTTTTACATAACTACCTTTGTATATTTTCCCAAATGTTAAGAGCTACAGCAACGTACTTTTTCCTTGTACGGCCCTACGATTCGTGTGAATGAGGTTTTATCCTTGCCATAATTCTTATTTCACTAAAATTCTCAATAAACCATCAAAAATTATATTTCGAAATAGACGCTAAAACCTTCATATAAAATGTTTGGAAAATCTCGGATACAATTCAGTGTAAATTAACTCAAAGTTTTGCATTATCCATGATCTTAAAAAGCGCACATTTATCCGGAAATTTTAAAAGCTCTTTCTTCTGTTTACATTCTTTGAAAAGACGTAAAAAATCGTTGCAAATATTTAACAGTATTCCCATGAATATTTACTTAAATCAAAATACACAAGAAGAGAAGTAGCCATTTTCTCGCCATGTACTTGCATTGCTGCCCGACTGGTTATTTGATATTCGTGTTTATCCACATTAAACCTTCCCAAAGGTATTTAGTTTCGATACACAGTGACAAAACTTACTTGACATTTTAGATTTTCGTAAACCTGAAATATAAGTCTTCAACAATGTTGAAAGGTAACTAGTTGAAACACCTTACAATAATTTTTCTTTATTTAACACTGAATTTTATCAAATTCTAAAATATAGAAATTTGCCAAAATATTTAAAGTAATTTAAATAAATGTATTACCTAGTTCTGGACCTCAGTTACTGTACTATACTTAAAATGTGAAGATATCTAGAGCCGAAAAAATAGCGAAGAGAATTTTCTTAATTATAAAAACTATAAATGGGAAACTTTCGCAAGTCTCAGAAACACTTGAACAGTACATTTTCGCAACTCGTATAACAAATATAAAAACGGTAGATTTTCGCAATTCCAAGAAACAAAGAGAAAACATTTCCATTCTTCTAAAATGAAAATAAATTACTGGGAAAAATGTCCAAATTCTAACTAATACAGAGGGAACATTTCCATACTTCTAAAGAGAAAATGAAGTAATAAAAAAAATTCGTATTTTAATAAATAGACAGGGCATTTCCGTACTTCTAAAATAAAAACATTAACAGAAAAAACATTTCCGTAATTTTTGTAATTCTAACAAACAGAACATTTCTGTATTTCTAATAAAAAAATACACTAACAAATATTTTCATAATGCTAACACATCAAGACAGAACATTTCCAGTTTCAACAAAAAATACAGAAACAGAGAAAACATTTCCATGATTCCAACAAATACCTCAGAACATTTCCAAACTTCTAAAACGAAAATAAAAAAATAATCCATTATTACAACAAATAAAAAGAGAACATTTCTATACTTCTCAAAACAAAATAAGGTGACAAAAAATTTTTTTTTTTTATTTCCAACAAATTCTCAAAAGTCGTCGGTCTGTACCACAAGAACAACCAAAAGATAAATTCCACAGGCATGGACGTCGCAATACTCTCCGGATTAAAAAAAAAATTTAAAAAAAGAAAAAAATACGCCGAAGTTTCTTCTGCGCAATCGAGTTTTCTGTACAGCGTAAAATCAAGGCCAACGAAAATAGATCTACCTTTCGGTGGTCTCGATATAATGCCGTATGAGCCGCGGCCCATGAAACCCTGAGTTGTTGCATTGCGAGAAGCACGATCATGGCTAACTTTAACCTTAAATAAAATAAAAAACTACTGAGGCTAGAAGGCTGCAATTAGGTATGTTTGATGATCGGAGGGTGGATGATCAACATACCAATTTCCAGCTCTACAGGCTCAGTAGTTTTTAAGATCTGAGGGCGGACAGAAAAAGTGCGGACAGAAAAAAGTGCAGACAGACAAAATTGCGGACGGACAGACAAAGCCGGCACAATAGTTTTCTTTTCAGAAAACTAAAAATGAGATTAAACTGCAAGGGAGTTACAAGTCGGTCGTGTTTGTGGACTCGAGATGAGATCTGAATCTCCGCAAACACCAGCCAATAAACTGAAGTAGCGCAACAAAGGAATTACTTGGAAAATGATAATATGAGAGAGATGCACGAAAGTGAATTGTCACGAAGAACTTGTGAGCAGGAGAGGGAGATATCAGAGATGTGTATGAAGCTGTCCTGCTATAATGAATTTAGAGAGAGAGAGAGAGAGAGAGAGAGAGAGAGAGAGAGAGAGAGAGAGAGAGCAAATTACCAGAAAAATGTAGAGACCAACATGTAAAATTCTCACCAATCAATGCAAATCAATTCTCACCAACCACTGCAAGTCTTTGTGAGAGAGAGAGAGAGAGAGAGAGAGAGAGAGAGAGAGAGAGAGAGAGAGAGAGCAAATTACCAGAAAAATGTAGAGACCAATATGTAAAATTCTCACCAACCAATGCATATCAATTCTCTCCAACCACCGCAAATCTCTGTGAGAGAGAGAGAGAGAGAGAGAGAGAGAGAGAGAGAGAGAGAGAGAGAGAGAGAGAGAGACCAAATTACCAGAAAAATGCAGAGACCAACACGTAAAATTCTCACCAACCAATGCAAATCAATTCTCACCAACCACCGCAAATCTTTGTAGAGAGAGAGAGAGAGAGAGAGAGAGAGAGAGAGAGATACAAAATGCCAGAAAACTGTAAAGACCGACGGGTACAATCCTCAGAAAGATCAAAAAGGAAGAGAGAAACAAATATCATAGATGTAAATGAAACTCACCAACCACTACAAGTCTTTGTAAGTGAGAGAGAGAGAGAGAGAGAGAGAGAGAGAGAGAGAGACTGACTAACCCACTGCCCTCTTTTTCCCTCAAATAATAATAATCCAGGTCATCTGGACGCCAAAACGGTAAAAATAAACAAATATTCTTTTCACATTTACAAATTTGGTGAAAGGTGACACAACAAATGAAGGAAAAAATGCTCTCATACTGATGAGGCATTCAAGGCACGTCTTCGCACCCCAAATCTCTCTCTCTCTCTCTCTCTCTCTCTCTCTCTCTCTCTCTCTCTCTCTCTCTCTCTCAGCATCAACAACTACAAAAGTCTTTTTCCCGACCGCAGAAATCGCTGTCCGCGTCATGACTCAGCGAATAAACGGACGAGCTATTTTGGATGAAACGAATTCTGAACATTCTGAGTCTTGAAAAAAAAAATATAAAGGAAAGTCATTGCTATTGCAAAGTGGTACGCTTCTTCGCTTTCATTTTTCTCATTCGATTATTTATTCTTTTAATTTATTTCTCAAATGCTGTTTTCCATATTTATGTTTATTTGCTATAAATATCTGATTTTCTCATTCTATCTCTGCGTTATTTCAAACATTTTTAATCACCCATTAAATTATTTATCTTGGTTTTCAAAAGTAATTTTACCTTCTTTCATTGACACCAGTCATTTCCGTAATATTCTTCTTGTGTAAATAGCTTTATTTAGCATACTTCAACATTAATAGCAAACTTTCGTTTAATAAATTTGAACATTTCACAACATAATAGATTGATTGAAATGAACTGAATATAGAATTTAGGCCAAAGGCCAAGTACTGGGACCTATGAGGTCATTCAGGGCTGAAACGGAAATTGACAGTGAAAGGTTTGAAAGGTGTAACAGGAGGTAAACCTCGCAGCTGCACTATGAATCAATTGTTAGGAGAGGATGAAAGTGAGATGGAAGAAAGAGAGAGTATGAAAGGAGGTACAGTAAGAGGAACGAAAGGGGTTGCAGCTAGGGGCCGAAGGGACGCTGCAAAGAACCTTACCTTTTGCCTGCAGTGCACCGCATGAGATGCACTGACAGCCTTACCCCACCCCCCTACCGGGATAACATAATAGATGATTGATAAAATGTAATCGAAAATTGTCATATCATTTGAGATGGCTGATTTATCATCACTGTTTGGAATTTTAACCAAACCACTGATGATCTATACGATGTAGTCACGTTACATTACCTACGCAGATTCATTTCATCTATTATTGTTTTACTGATACAATCAGCCGTCTCTCTTCGAAAATACAATCAGCCGTCTCTCTTCGGAAATACAATCAGCCGTCTCTCTTGAGAATCTGGCTGCAGATTACTTCCAGAAATTCTCCTACTTAAATTTTCAACTGCTTTCAACAAAAGGCCTCTATGACAATCATCTTTCAACTGTTTAAAACTTCACTTCGACCTTCAATTTATTCACGCTATTTTCATAACCGTCATTAAATTTTTTGTATTTTAATTTAATGCTTTGCAGCAATCGACAATGATCCAGCAGTAATCAAACATTCGTGTAACTTGAAAAATCTGTTTTCAATATTCAGATAACTGGCTGACTCTGCATCATTTCCTTTCGTAAATGCATTCAATTTTTTTTTTTTTACTTTTATTATTTCTTTGTATTTTATCATGCGCTTCAAGTATTCTGACATGAGAGTCCAGAGGCAAGACGGGTAAACCATAAAATTAACCTGAAAAGCTATAAACATTCTTATACGATTGGGGTAGGAGTTTTAAGCCTTTAGTGAATATATTCATTATTAAAATGTCCATTTGTATTCAACAATGTACTCAAAGTACTAAGTAGCAGAGAGTTTTGGCAACTCAAAATTTCACTACTTTTCGCTATCTAATTCATTTTCCCTGTAAGAGAATATCTTTAATGTCTACTATAATCTATTGTATCGATCATCGGCTGAAGCGTCCAGACAGCAGTTTTCTGATGCGGCAACTTCGAATTCTTAATCCTCAAGTATCTCAATATCTTGCACCTGACATGGGATCCACGTTGCATGCCTTCATTCTTGTGTAAGTACTTTTTCCTCGTTAACTTTATATTGCACTGAAAATCTTACAAATATTTAATCACCTCCAAATAAAGTGTGAATCTTTAGGCACCTTGAAATACAAAATTCGCTTCTTCTCGATTTATAATTCCTTTCATGAAAGTGACACTGGGTTACGAAATATCAGCAAAGTACTATAATAGAGATTGTATCAAAGGCGTGACGTGCATTCACTGCTTACGAAAAATATAAGAGTCTACATTTAAGCAGAGAGAGAGAGAGAGAGAGAGAGAGAGAGAGAGAGAGAGAGAGAGAGAGAGAGACGTTGGAATCTTTTACATTCACGCCTGCTGTACACTAACATCTCGTTATCTAAGAATCAGAGGCAATCTTGCGAGTTTATTTAGCTGTAAACAACTTTCTTTCACTAAAGATGCCGAAGTGACAGTCAGTGAAGGACAAAGATAATACCTACTCTTCTTTACCTTCTTCCTTTTCCTTGTTTTGTTCGAGAGAGAGAGAGAGAGAGAGAGAGAGAGAGAGAGAGAGAGAGAGAGAGAGAGAGAGAGAGAGAGAGGTGTATGTGTATACTGAAACTTTCCACTGTCTTAGACAATTTTAAATGGATAGTTACCACATGTTTATCTCGGGCCAGAGAGAGAGGTGCATGTGTGTACTAAAACTTTAATTAAAAAATTTAAAACGGATAGTTACCATATGTTATCTCGGGTGAGAGAGAGAGAGAGAGAGAGAGAGAGAGAGAGAGAGAGAGAGAGAGAGAGAGAGAGAGAGAGAGAGAGAGCTGTGTGTACTGAAACTTTCCACTGCCTTAATTAAACAATTTTAAATGGATAGTTACCATATGTTTATCTCCGGCCAGAGAGAGAGAGAG
>NC_089787.1:29150623-29183123 GCF_040412425.1 Macrobrachium rosenbergii | reverse complement strand
AACCACACAAAGAGAAAGAGTGAATCTCAATACAGTTGCAAAATATCGTAGTAGAATGACGAGGTAAAAACAAAAAGGTCGATTGGACACAAAAATAAAATTAAACGAAGGTAATACTTCCTGAAACAACCAATGGCCCCCTCGTGCACGCATGGATGCATACATAAAAGCCCTAAGCAAAGAAGAAGGAGAGGAGGCACAAGGCCATAAAAAAGAAATAATACATTTATGATCTAAGGTAAGTGAGGACGTACACGGAAGGAGAGAGGTACTTGGAACTTCAGCCGATGGAACGAGAAGCAGGCATGTGTAGATCTTTCCTTGAATGGAAAGCGAAAGGAAAACTTACTGTGATGTGTGTGTGTATATATGTGTATATATATATATATATATATATATATATATATATATATATATATATATATATATATATATATATATATATATATATATATATATATATATATATATATATATATATATATATATTTACATAAATCAAAAAGACTTCAATGCGCTGTGTACAGTAACGTCCACCATTGAGGACCATTTGCAAAAAATCAGTAGTCTGCATAATAATAATAATAATAATAATAATAATAATAATAATAATAATAATAATAATAATAATAATAATAATAATAATAAATGTAATATTGTAGTATATCCTGCTGGGTGCTTTCTTTATCTATAAATATGTTATTTGAATGATCTAAGGCGATTAATTAAAAACATTTTAAATGCTGCTTCATTTTAAATGCAATAAATAACCTTATTTGAGAGCCATGTATAGCACTCTTACAGCAACCTGTGTAAATACAGACGTATAGTAATAAAAGAAAAAATCTTACGTATTCACCTATAACGCGGCAACAGCAAAAAAATATTTACCTGCAGATAAATAATAAAATATCTGAGCGATATTAACACAAACTATAATACTGGAGATAAATAATAAAATATCTGAACGATACTAACACAAGCTATAAGATTGGAGATAAATAATAAAATATCTGAATAAAAACCAACACAAACTATAATACTGGAGATAAATAAAATATCTGAATTATACCAACACAAACTATAAGACTGGAGATAAATAATAAAATATCTGAATGATACTAACACAAACTATAATACTGGAGATAAATAAAATATCTGAATGATACTAACACAAACTATAATACTGGAGATAAATAAAATATCTGAATGATACCAACACAAACTATAATACTGGAGATAAATAATGAAATATCTGAATGATACTAACACAAACTATAATACTGAAGATAAATAATAAAATATCTGAATGATTCTAACACAAACTATAATACTGGAGATAAATAATAAAATACCTGAATGATACCAACACAAACTATAAGACTGGAGATAAATAATGAAATATCTGAATGATACTAACACAAACTATAATACTGGAGATAAATAATAAAATATCTGAATGATACTAACACAAACTATAATACTGGAGATAAATAATAAAATATCTGAATGATACTAACACAAACTATAAGACTGGAGATAAATAAAATATCTGAATGATACCAACACAAACTATAGTACTGGAGATAAATAATAAAATATCTGAATGATACCAACACAAACTATAAGACTGGAGATAAATAATAAAATATCTGAATGATACTAACACAAACTATAATACTGGAGATAAATAATAAAATATCTGAATGATACCAACACAAACTATAATACTGGAGATAAATAATAAAATATCTGAATGATACCAACACAAACTATAAGACTGGAGATAAATAATAAAATATCTGAATGATACTAACACAAACTATAAGACCGGAGATAAATAACAAAATATCTGAATGATACCAACACAAACTATAAGACTGGAAATAAATAATAAAATATCTGAATGATACTAACACAAACTATAATACTGGAGATAAATAATAAAATATCTGAATGATACTAACACAAACTATAATACTGGAGATAAATAATAAAATATCTGAATGATACCAACACAAACTATAAGACTGGAGATAAATAATGAAATATCTGAATGATACTAACACAAACTATAATACTGGAGATAAATAATAAAATATCTGAATGATACCAACACAAACTATAAGACTGGAGATAAATAATGAAATATCTGAATGATACTAACACAAACTATAATACTGGAGATAAATAATAAAATATCTGAATGATACCAACACAAACTATAATACTGGAGATAAATAATAAAATATCTGAATGATACTAACACAAACTATAAGACTGGAGATAAATAAAATATCTGAATGATACTAACACAAACTATAATACTGGAGATAAATAATAAAATATCTGAATGATACTAACACAAACTATAAGACTGGAGATAAATAATAAAATATCTGAATGATACTAACACAAACTATAAGACTGGAGATAAATAATACAATATCTGAATGATACCAACACAAACTATAAGACTGGAGATAAATAATAAAATATCTGTATGATACCAACACAAACTGTAAGACTGGAGATAAATAATAAAATATCTGAATGATACTAACACAAACTATAATACTGGAGATAAATAATAAAATACTTGAATGATACCAATACAAACCATAAGACTGGAGATAAATAATAAAATATCTGAATGATACCAACAAAAAATATCACACCGGAACTTTATACAACTTACTTAAGCTATTATTCCCAGGTTTTAGGGAGAAAAAAAAATTCCTGGAAAATGTCACGCCTGATAAGGTCGACGGTCACCTGCAAGATTTATAAGCCCTCATTTCTGGTGTAAGCATTTCCTGGAAGGCGTCTCTGGTTCGTTCTGAATTCATCACATCCCTTACAAGGGGAATTCTCTCTTTAAAAAAAAAAAATGCTACTTTGCTTAAAATGTTTGGAGTGGGTACACGCATAATAAGCAGGGTTCGCGGATAAACATAACTTCTGGCAGCTCTAAAGTCTATTTGATTTGCTGCAACACTCAAACCCATGAGCATTTATGCGGAATTTGCAAGGCAAAATTTCAGACAATCTATTTACATCTTAATCATCCAGTTGATTTGGTTTGCTGTAACATAAAAAAAACGGCATTTATCAAGTATTGGTCTTTATTTATTCAAAATTGCAAGGCAAAATTTTAGACAATTTATTTACATCTTGACCATCCAGTTGATTTGGTTTGCTCTAACATAAAAAAAATGGCATTTATCAAGTATTTGTCTTTATTTAGTCAAAATTACAAAAGGCAAAATTTCAGACAATTTATTTGCATCTTAATCATCCAGGTGATTTGATATGCTGTAACATACAGAAACAATGGCATTTATCAAGTATTCGTCTTTATTTAGTCAAAATATTGCAAAAGGCAAAATTTCAGACAACTTATTTAATGTTAATCAATCATTTTAGGAGACGCTAATGTTATCACACAAGTACCATAAATGCAAAACCTAATATAATTTATAATTTCATCTCGGTATCTCCCGTCACATCTCAGATTGAAGTAGAGAGGTCTCCAGCAAGTGAGCTTGCACCATTTCTTCACTTTCACCAAGCGTTATATATACTCTTATGTTAATTTCAGACGACTGCCTCCCACTCAGTCAGCCAGGCAATTATATATATATATATATATATATATATATATATATATATATATATATATATATATATATTCATTATATATATGAAAAAGGATGATTGAGCTAAGGATTAACGGTGGCACCTTGAATAAAATCAAAGCGTTAATGAAACTTATAGAAAGCCTTATTTATATATATATATATATATATGTGTGTGTGTGTGTGTGTGTGCGTGTGTGCGTACTTCTACAAGTTCCATTAACGTTTGTTATAATACAAGGTACCTGCATTAATCCTAAGCACAATCCTTTTTAATTCAAACTTGGAGACAAGCTTCAATGCACAAATGTAAACACGGACTGAAAAAGTACCACTACACTCATCCAAGTGTGATTTCCCTTCGAGAGGAATAAATCATTATCATCTACTGGAAATTATATTAGAAGGGCTCTCACTCAACCCAGAAAGTCCCCAATCTCTTCGCATTTCAAAGAACACGGACGTGAAAGACTATTACCATACCCACCCATATGCGATTTGGCAATAAATTCCCACGTGCCCATAAAACTTCCCGTCCGACAAACGCAAAAACACTAGAGCGCAGTTTAATGACTCGCTGCGTTTCCATTTGGCAACGCCGGATCGTAAAGTTGCAATTGCAGATCACAATAAAAATCAGAGGAACATTACAAACATTAACAGCGCATGTCCACGTTACCTTAAAAGACGAAGAAGAAAAAAATGTTCCGTAAAATTGAACCATGAAACTCTTCGGTCTGTCTGTAAGTTATGTAACGATGTCGGGGGCTGCGTGCGTGACGCTACTTTCAATTACGGAGACGTTTTCTTACAGAGTGAAGGGATAAGTTTTTTTTTTTTTTTTTTTAGCTGAGGCTTTGGGAAATTCACAGATGCATAGATGCATTTTTGTTTACATCAACAGAGCTATACATAAAAAGGAGCGAAATGGAACAAATCTGCATATGGGCAGAAAGGAGCAAATATGCATAAAATGCATAATCGTACAGATATAAATGAATCTACCTATCAGTCAGTTTATATATATATATGTATACACACACACACACACACACACACATATATATATATATATATATATATATATATATATATATATATATATATACATACACACATATATATATATGTGTGTATGTATGTATGTGTGTATATTATAAACATGCACATACATTATTATTATTATTATTATTATTATTATTATTATTATTATTATTATTATTATTCAGTAATGAACCACTTTCATATATGTAGTGTATATATATATTAATGTATACATATACTGTATATGTGTGTATTTGTGTGTGTATGACATGACACGCGGAAAAAGTGACACTTTATTAAGAGGAAAAATGGTATTAAAAATAAAATAAAAAATTCTGAAGTCTTAGGAATACAAAAGCGTATGACCCACCCGCCAACAATACGCAAAACAAAATTCACTCCTAGCTAAGAACATTCTCACCATCCCTTGAACAGATTCTTGTCAACACCGTTCCTTTAATATCAATATATGCAAGGACGTCCCGCCGCCCTTATCACGAGGCGATCGACAACAGTTAGGAAGCACTTTCGCAAATACTTCTTTTGGAAACCATATCTGATGCGGCTGTGTCATTATGTATCAAGAAAGTACGGTATTCGCGAACGTATCCGATAAGAAAGGTATTAAGTTGTCGCAAAAGAAGTGAGATTATTTACTTTACTTCTTCGCATCTTCCCATTTTAGACTTTTCAATGCATCTGACATGGATTTACAAAGCTGTCCCCAATACAGAGTGGTTAATTAACCTACAATGCCTATTATTATTATTACTATTATTATTTATATTATTATTATTAGAAGGAAGAAGGCCCTCCTTAAAGCAAGTCTTGTTGAATAAAATGGCTGCATTATGCGAACTGATTTTATACTGAGTTATCTCAATTCTTATAATTCACATGAAAAGCGAATTATAAGAAGAATTGAGAAAACTCAGTATAAAATCAATTCCCACAGTGCAGCCATCATATTATTATTATTATTATTATTATTATTATTATTATTATTATTATTATTATTATTTCTGAAGTCCCTCATAAAATCCAACTCTTGCCGCTTTAAGAAAAACAGATTCGACTTTCGAGCGCTTAAATTCCTATCACTTTCCAATCATTACTAATGCGGATAGATTTCCATAATTTTTACCTCCATCACAAAACCAGTATTTTAAATCTTCCAAGGTTATAGTGATAATGTGCCCACGAAAACATCTGAACAAATATTAAATGAAATGTAAATGGTCTAAATACACTGTATACCCAATGCAAACACTTGAGAAATTTGCAAAAGCTTTGAAGTTATAAAGAAAAATTTCAAAGTAAATACGTAACAGAAAATACTTAGAAACAAAGCACACACACATACACACACGCACACATATATATGTATGTATATAATATATATATATATATATATATATATATATATATATATATATATATATATATATATATATATATATATGTATATATATATATATATATATATATATATATATATATATATATATAGTATGCACTCAAATATTAAGCCCCGAATATTCCTAAATAACGTATTCACTTAAACTTTGGAATAACTTACATCCAAACGTATTCACTTAAACTTTGGAATAACTTACATCCAAAACTATCACCTATATATATATATATATATATATATATATATATATATATATATATATATATATATATATATATACATATATCAGTATATATACGTACTAGAGTACATTTCGAAATTACATTACAGTACACAGAAAATTTAGTTATTCACTTGACAACAAAACGTTCCCTAACAAAGAAACATAAGAGATTTTTGGGAGGAGATGACCTGGGCGTGTTCCCCCGTCATTCCAGGAATATTTTGAATAAACAAACCTTTATATGACTCGATTTCCATTATAGCTCCACTTGGGATACTTTAGAGACGATTTCTGGAGTGAACGTGAAGGTAAGAATTTTGTGATTTTGTATCCGCTCACCAGTACTTTCACGTAGGGCGTTCCACTTTTAACAGTCACTGTATCTGTATGTCTGTACATACTATTAACACACACACACATACACAGTATATATATATATATATATATATATATATATATATATATATATATATATATATATATATATATATATATATATATATATATATATATATGTATGTGTGTGTACATCACTATATGTAATAAATATTTAAACATATATATTATATATACACACATACGTGTATATGTATATATATATACATACCTGTATATATGTATGTATAATTATATATATTTATAAACCTCGTATGAATGAATGTATGAGATAAAAGGTCCTGTGTGAATAAGGATTCAAGCTTACGTAGATATACTAACGTGCGTTTTGCCAAGGTATACAAAGAAAAAATTGTACACCTGCATAATTTTTACAAATCATTGTGGACATTTTGTTTCACATTAACAACATGGTATAGTAGATAATTTGATATTTTGTATATATAAATGTATGTACAATTGTACTTACATATATTAGTAAACTTTTCATCGCTTCTATAAAATGGTTAGCTTTCACATGAAATAAAACTTTCTCTCAATAATAAAAAATTTAAAAACATTTTAAGAATGATGAAAGACGACAACATTTTCCAGCGAATTTTACAATCTCCTGCCTATCGTACAATACATAACTCCGTTCCATATCTTCTTTTGTCTCCCAACTTCCTCTTCTTCACTTTATCTGTCTTCCTGCATTCCTTTATCGAAGTGACTTGCAGAACTAATATCACCTCGTCTGCAAACCTTCTTCTCCTTTCACGTTATACAAACTGAAGATTTCATTCGGAAATTCAAATAACCTGGACAGACCCTCGAACAACATCAGAATTCTTAGCCTTGACGTGATTAAAACCTTGACCGGCAATGCGTTGTATTCTCTAAGATATATATATATATATATATATATATATATATATATATATATATATATATATATATATATATATATATATATAGTACAAATATCATTTTCCTCTTAGCCTTGATAAAGACAGTAAAATTTATTAGACTATATTAAACAGTAAATGTTTTTCAATTTTACGATAACTTTTGTGAGTAAATATTCGGCTGCAACACGGACACCCCCTACCCGCCCCATTAAGGAACCTCACTATGTAATATTTCCAAACATATATTTATTTTAATTTTACTTTTTTTTATATTCATTGGTTGTTTACTGAATGAGAGTTTTAATATTAAATAACGTTGCTATTTCCATATATTATCTCAGAGTTTTTTCACAGATTCAATTAAAATGGAGAGAGAGAGAGAGAGAGAGAGAGAGAGAGAGAGAGAGAGAGAGAGAGAGAGAGAGAGAGAGAGAGAGACTGATTTAGTATTAGTAAGTAGCAAACCGGTCGGTATATATTTAACACAAACATTAAGTATACAAATTTGAATGGGAAAAAATTATATTTCCTTACGTCCACTTTAAAATTTGTACCATGTGTTGCAGATATTCAACGGATACCTTTCCAGCTCCCTGACCGAGTCATACCAAAAAACCCGGCGGTTAACATTCTTGAAGCCTGCATTCGCGAAAGCGTTACGTTGATAAGGCCTGAGAGAGAGAGAGAGAGAGAGAGAGAGAGAGAGAGAGAGAGAGAGAGAGAGAGAGAATCAAATTCTGTCTTCCACCACGTAATAAATTCCGGACAGGTGTATAGCGAAGGAAGTTACGTTTTAAATTGAGGAACAACGTCACAAGGAGAGAGAGAGAGAGAGTCAAATTCTTTCTTTCACCAAGTAATGAATTCCATGCAGGCGTATAGCAAAAGAAGCGACGCTTTAAATTAAGGGGAGTCAAGAGAGAGAGAGAGAGAGAGAGAGAGAGAGAGAGAGAGAGAGAGAGAGAGAGAGAGAGAGAGAGAGAGAGAATCAAATTACTAAGAACATGAATTTTTCCTCAAAGTAATGAATACCTTACAGGTGTATAGCAGAAGAAGCGACGTTTTAAATTATGAAACAAAGTCAGAGAGAGAGAGAGAGAGAGAGAGAGAGAGAGAGAGAGAGAGAGAGAGAGAGAGAGAGTACTCAAATCTTGCAAAATTAAATTTGCCTCCCAGCAAATGCTGAATTTGGGTCAGGTGTATACCGAAAGAAGCGACGCTTTAAATTAGGGAACAAAGTCACAAGGCAAGAGAGAGAGAGAGAGAGAGAGAGAGAGAGAGAGAGAGAGAGAGAAACGGTTATCTCGCATGCAAATGAATGCACGAAGGCAACGCGTGTTCGAACATATAATCAAGCGGAAACGATGTTGGTAATGCCGTCATGCCTGATACCAGGCGAGCTTGTGAATATTTATGTGGCCCGGACGCGCCCGGCTAATGTTTTCGGCACTAAACGTCACCTCCTCTCCGAGGACGGTAAAAGTTGCAAAGTTATCTCCGACAGTAGTATAACTTATCGTAATCGCCGACCCCAGTTTAGAGAAAATCTAGTCTCAGATAACGGGAGAATTGAAGGTGAGAAATTGGGTCTCTGTTAGAAATGATTATATTTTGTTGTAATTTTTCATTTATTTTTTTTTTTCATACGGAAATTCAATTCTCTCTAGTTGAAGTGATTATCTTTATTAGATTTTTCATTTTTCCCTTTTTTTAGCTTAAGAAAATTCAATTCTGTAAAACCTTATTTGTAATTTAATGGTTTTACTGGGTTCTTTATAGGAATGCCAGCTCTAGTTGAGAGATAATAAT
The DNA here is from genome assembly GCF_040412425.1 of Macrobrachium rosenbergii. Lineage (NCBI taxonomy): Eukaryota > Metazoa > Arthropoda > Malacostraca > Decapoda > Palaemonidae > Macrobrachium > Macrobrachium rosenbergii. The sequence continues at coordinate 29,173,706 of NC_089787.1, read as the reverse complement.
AATAATAATAATAATAATAATAATAATAATAATAATAATAATAATAATAATAATAAAATAATAATAATAATAATAATAATAATAATAATATGCTTAGGGAATAGATAACCTTTTTGGTTTGCTCCGTGAGAATGGATGCACATAACAAATGATAGGAAAAAGAAATATTAGTAACAATTATATACTCACAAGTAAAACTAACTTTTTATTATACAAAATTTACCAACCTACATTTCACTTCAATTCAATAATAATTTCCGATACTCCCAAGTCAAAAACTACTCTGTTCTAAAAACCCAACGACCCTTCAGGAGACGCTCTCCCTGCATAAAAAAAAAAAAACAGTATTTCGTTTCCATTTTACTTTCCGTTAATTAATATCTCACGGATGAACAATCGTGCAATTTGCGATGCAATTACGACGGGCAGATATTTTCCTTTGCTTACTTTCGGAAAGAAAAAGAATCTCTACTTTATTATTTTTGTTATTGCTGTTTTGATTAGAAGAATAGAATGTATCATTTAGGCTAAAGGCCAAGCACTGGGACCTATGAGGTCATTCAGCACTGACACGGAAATTGACAATTAATAGGTCTGAAAGGTGTAACAGGAGGAAAACCTGGCAATTGCACTATGAAACAATTGATGAATTGATATACGTATGTGAGCACATGCACACACATACATACATATATATATATATATATATATATATATATATATATATATATATATATATATATATATATGCACATATATACCTGTGTTTATGTGTTATGTACATGGAAATGTGTATGAATATGGCTTCATAAAACAGGCCAAGATGCATAAAATTCAACTTTCCTCAAATACGTACACTATATGAACCAGTGATGACATACAACTGTAAATTCTTATAACCAAGAACCGACACACACACACACACACACACACACACACACACACACACACACACACACTAGAATACATCCCTGTTCCTAAAACGTAACAGTAATGAAATATAATACATAAATGATATAACAAAAATAATTCCAAAAATAATTTTAGAGAGGTTATTGGCGATTCCAAAAATATTTTTAGATACGTTATCGACGATTCCAAAAATATTTTTAGTGAGGTTATCGGCAATTCCAAAAATATTCTTAGAGGTTATTGTGCATTCCTGTTAACGTTTACCTTGACCGCTTTTAAAACAGGTGATTCCCTTAAAGCATCAAATAACTGACATGAAAAAAATTCAAAAACGAATTTCAAGCTTCAGGAAAATATACATTAAATTTTAAGGAAGACTACGCATGCGCGTTCTCTGGTGAAGGAATTTCCTTATTGCACTGTATGCGTTCTTCAGCTTTAAATTGTGTCGGCCAATTTCTCGGAATTTCACGTAGATAATTATTAGTTGCTGGTCTAAGAAAAGGCTGTGACCCCCACGGATATCAATAATAAAAAGGACATAGAAAATTATAATGTACATTGTTAGAGAAATTTTCGAAATGTTTTCTATGAGCCTTGCAAAGGTGATTCTTTTAACTCATCAGTAACATGCCTCAAAGAAAGTGAAATAAATAAATACACACACACACACACACACACACACACACACATATATATATATATATATATATATATATATATATATATATATATATATATATATATATATATATATATATATATATATATATGTGCCAATCAGAATGTTTGTAATCTACAATGTTGATCATGCAGGCAATTAAAGCTGATAATATAACGCCTGTGGGGAAACTGGTAAATCAAAGCATGCATAGAGAACGCTTGACTCACTTTATGTGTACCTATTTAAACAAACACATAAAATAAACACCAACGTACGTAACATAAATATATATATACACACACACACACTCGAAAGTTTATCACAAAATGAAAATAAATCCGCAAACACAAACTCGTGGACACATATTTGTGTCCGACGTGAGCTGGAAAAAAAAAGGGGGTCATGATAAAATGGCTGGCATACCTTGGCAAATATTTCCTCCTCCTCCTCCTCCTCCCTTAAAAAGATAATTGTATTCTCGTCAGTTGCGTTTTTAAGGGGTCATCAGATTCTAATCTGAAAACCTTGACAGGGACGGAGACGCGGACCTTATTCCTTTACAAATGGGGACATAATCTGGAGGAACATCTCGGTCACCTTTCTCTCGCTGTCTATCGAGTAAAATGTCACTCTGCAAAGGGAAGCTTTTATCTTATTTTTTTTTTTTTTTTTAAGATAAACGGATTGATAGGAAAAGTTCTTGGTGATAAAATCAAGGCAAGGAGGCTTAGTTCAAGGATGGGGCAAAAATAAATATCGAAATAAATCTTACTTTAGTTGAGGAGGGTTTCACTGAGGATATTTTTAATGTATAAACCATAAAAATCAATACGTGTTATGCATTACATACATAACAATTACACTGACGGTGGCAGAGTATTTATATAATATATATATATATATATATATATATATATATATATATATATATATATATATATATATATATATATATATATATAGATATAGATACATACACATATACATACATATATATATGTATGTATATGTATATACATAAACAAATCTAGGTAAAAAACTTAGATCTTTGGTTATTCCTTGCGGCCCTCGATCAAAAGTATCAGAAACCACCACAGGATAATTTCATACAAATTCAGTCGGAAATCATAACGTGCCCAGCGTCTAAGAACTGATCAAAGTAATGGCATTCATTTGCTTGTCTGGTAACCTATCTTTATTTATTATTAGTCATTCTCTTCCAACTGTTTTCTCCCCCTCTTATGGGTACTCAATTTTGAGGAAGCTTGATTTGCAAATTGAGGAAGCTTGATTTGCAAATTGAGGAAGCTTGATTTGCAAATTACTGCGTCTGGGCTTGTTCATTTTTTAATGTTTTCACGTCTTGACTACTACTACTACTACTACTACTACTACTACTACTACTACTATTATTATTATTATTATTATTATTATTATTCAGAAGATGAAACCTATTCATATAGAACAAGCCCACAGGGGCCACTGACTTGAATTTCAAGCTTCCAAAGAATATGGTGCTCATTAGGAAGAAGAGGAGATAAAGGAAAATGCAGAAAGAAATTGACGAAAATAACATAGTATGGTTTAGGCAGCTTCCCAAAGTCCAATAATAATAATAATAATAATAATAATAATAATAATAATAATAATAATAATAATAATAATAATAATGCAAAGGAAAAGCACCGCTTCTCTCAAGGATCACAGACATTCACGAATCAGCAGCAAAAACTGACCTGGATCTGGTAACAAATTCTTCGCATTAGCATAGCAGACGTTGACTCCACAAACAGCTAATTTATTGACGGGCCAACGATAGAGGAAAATGTCACTTCTTTAAGAGCAAATTTTTATCTCTGAATCAATACAGATCCCAGTCTCTATGGATGGGCAAGTTTACTGACTGACTAATGCGACTCATGTGGAGAATGACCAAAGGTGCTTCTCTATCAGCGTAGAGATAACTGTCTATACCAATAGGGCAAATTTACTGACTGGTTACGTACTACAGTAAATGGCACTCTTAGAGAGCAAAGCCAGTCATAAACACTCCGAGCAAAATCAATTATGAATCAACAAAGTGACTGTGTTTGCATTCGCTTACAAATATCTGTCACCATAGATAAGCAAATTTACTGACTGGCCACATGCCACTGTTAAGGAGGGAACTCAAACCATTTTCTTTCGGAGCAAAGTCATCTCTGAATCAGCCAAGAGATTGCCTTTGCATTAGCGCACAGAGATATGTCTCTACTCTAAGGAATTTGGAGCAAGGTTATCACCTCTGATTCAGCCAATAGATTTTCTTTAGCGCAAAATTAACTATCTACTGTTAATTACATTTGCTGACTGTCTACATACCACAGGAAATGCCTCTCTTTACAGAGCGACGTTAAGCTTCAGTCCACAAAAAACCTGAAACTAATCTAAATGAAGCTTACTGAAGTCACACGGACTTAATCATCAAAACAATGCACCTGATTTTATGCTTTTTCTGTCTTTTTTCCGTGCAGACAAGTGGTGGACGAGACGGCCATCCTGCTGCGGTTATCTAAACAGGACAGAACTCTAAGAGAGAGATAGATTATGGAATTCGGGATAACAGAAGCACGGAGATCATTCCGTTGCCTTAGCAAGCAGGTCCAGAAGCTGCTGATTCCCAAAGTGCATATAAATGTGAGATAATACTGCCTGGTGTTGCTATGCAGTCTAAAGGACACCAGAATCAATCTATTCATAGTGTTGCCTTTAACATTACTGTTTAATTTTAAAATACCGACAGTAACGTACAAGATCCAACTACTTCCCAATCAGGGTAAAGGTGGAAAGAAAAAGAAGGTAAGAACTGAAAGGAATAAAGAAAAGGCTAAAGAAAACAAACTGATATTTACAGAGTTTTGAATTTCAGTTGTAAGATAAGGTGGTCAGATACCAACATCGTAATTATATATATATATATATATATATATATATATATATATATATATATATATATATATATATATATATATATATATATATATATATGTATGTATGTATGTATGTATGTATGTATGTATGTATATATGAATTAGACAACAGCATCCCTTGTAAAACTGAGAGAGAGAGAGAGAGAGAGAGAGAGAGAGAGAGAGAGAGAAGAGCACCATAATTATCCCCGTTTTCCGCAGTGCTACTTTTTCTTTGTCTTTTGCCACCTCCACCGCCGCCCCCTCTCCCCCAACCACCACCACGAAATTCAAGTACCAAACCTAAAACGGAGAGTTTGCTGCGCGTCTAATTACCACCTGTATGACTTCAGCCCTTGTTCGTCCTCGTGAAGCTGATTAAAAGCAATTGTGTCTCAAAGTTTACCCTCAGAGTAATGTCTGATTAATTAACGTATAGTTTCGCTGACTACTACTTTACATCAGTTGTTTTCACTCTTCTATAACGGTTCATGTACTGTATACCTGACAGTTCCAAGGCTTAAAAAAATAAGTTTTTCGGGGAAACTTTCAACATACTTTAGCTGCTTGGTGCAAGATACAATGAGTCATAATGTGGCTAAAAAGCTGACAGCATGTTAACAGTGATATTCATGTCTTACGAAATAAAATCAAGGATTTTAATTCTTTTAAATATATACTTTTAAAAGGGTCACAATGCACCTAAAATCAAGATTAAGTAATCATTCAGTTCACACCACACAAGAATCGATAATTAATTATATTCTTATGAACAGCTTCATAGTCATTTCTTTTTAATACTTGTCAAAGTAAACAATACTCTTTGCTTGCGTACTAAGTACGCGTTGTGTTAATTACAATTGACAGTCTTTGTGTGTGCTTCTTTATTCTTTTATTTATCAATTACATTGAAAACTTTACATCAGCACTGTTATACACGGAATGTATTCTGTCTCTCTCTCTCTCTCTCTCTCTCTCTCTCCACACACACAAATACGTATAATTTCGCGGATAAAATAAAAGATAAAAGTGAGAAATATCTAATAAAATACTTCGACAAACAATGATTTGCATATGTACCAAAAATAAAGAAGAGAAATACAATTTCCCTTGCTTTCCCTCTCTCTGACACGCAAAACAACATCCTTTCAGAAAAAAACAGGCAAATTAATGTCACTCACTCATACCCCTTAATCCCTCTCTCTCTCTCTCTCTCTCTCTCTCTCTCTCTCTCTTATCCCACTTTCTCCACCCTAACACCCCTCTACTCTCTCTCTCTCTCTCTCTCTCTCTCTCTCTCTCTCTCTCTCTCTCTCTACTTTCCAAACTTCTCCCTAACACCCCTCTACTCTCTCTCTCACTCACTCTCTCTCTCTCTCTCTCTCTCTCTGTCTCCAACCCTCCCTGTCACTTCCCTCTTTTTCTCCCTAACAGCCCCTCTACGCTCTCTCTCTCTCTCACTCCTTAATCTCTCTCTCTCTGTGTCTCCAACCCTCCCTGTCTCTTTCCCCCTCTTTTTCTCCCTAACAGTCCCTCTCTCTCTCTCTCTCTCTCTCTCTCTCTCTCTCTCTCTCTCTCCCTAACACCCTCTCTCTCTCTCTCTCTCTCTCTCTCTCCAACCCTCCCTGTCTCTTTCCCTCTTTTTCTCCCTAACAGCCCCTCTACTCTCTCTCTCTCTCTCTCTCTCTCTCTCTCTCTCTCTCTCTCTCTCTCTCTCTCTCTCTCATACATACACAAACAAACAAGTAAAAAGAAACCACCACCAACTTCCACCACCACAGACGCTCCCAGGGGAGGAAAAAAAAAAAGAAGAAGAAGAAGAAGGGGTTGTCTCTAGGGCCATCACAGCAGCCACAGACTCAGCCTCCTTCACGAGAGAGCCGCCCATAACTCTCGAAGAGACACTGAACCTTTGAATCAATCCGACAAGGATTTTCAATCAAGGGACAAGTGGTTGTGGGGTATTTTTAGCGTCTTGAAAAGGAAGTGAGGCGTTTTCAATGTATTTTTTTAATCTATGTGAATGGACGGACTAGTATAAAATTATAAAAGAAATTTTGAAATTTATTAAATCGGTATTAAAGGAAAGTTTGAAACTATTAAATTAGGAAGAGAGGTTTGGCAATGTATTTTTTTAATCTATGTGAATGGGCGGACTAGTATAAAACTATAAAAGAAATTTTGAAATTTATTAAATCGGTATTAAAGGAAAGTTTGAAACTATTAGATTAGGAAGAGAGGTTTGTCAGCGTTTTTTTTTATCTACATCAATGGACAGACTACTATAAAATTATAAAAGAAATTTTGAAATTTATTAAATCGGTATTAAAGGAAAGTTTGAAACTATTAGATTAGGAAGAGAGGTTTGTCAATTTTTTTTTAATCTACATCAATGGACAGACTAGTATAAAATTATAAAAGAAATTTTGAAATTCATTTAATTGGTACTGAAGGAAAGTTTGAAACTATCAGATTAAGAAAATTGGTTTTTTAATGTTTTTAATTAATCTACGTGAATGGACCGACTAGTATATTTTAAAAAAAATATGAAATTTATTGAAATGTAATAGAAGAATTTTGAAATTCATTTAACTGTACAGAAGGCAAGTTTGAAACTAGCAAAGTTGTTAAAATAGTAAAAACTTGTTAAAGGAAGTGGTTTTTTAATGTTTTTTTTTATCTACATGATTTGACAGACATGTATAAAATTTTAAAGTTTTGAAATTTGCTAAACTGTAATAGAAGATTTTGAAACTGTTACATAAGTAAAATATTAAACTGCTGTACGACTAATATAATCTCATTTGACATTTTATTAAATTCTTTAATTATTGTTAAATCATTCTGAAAATTGAAAAATAAAACCTTGAGCTCACGGTTACCTTCGGCCATTAGAAAAAGAAGTGTTTCTTTACAAGAATGAAATGAGTAAGAAATCTGAAAATGTCAAACTTGCATTTGAGGTTATTTTTAGACTTTATTTTAAAAGAGAAGGCTCTGTTTATCTGGCTGAATGGTCAAGTAATTTTGAATTTATTGAGGTATCTGAGGAAGCTTTAAATTGTTTAATACTTTAAAAAATGATTACGAATTTATAACAATTTTAAATTTCTATATAACTGAAATGATTACGAAAAGTAAAACCCTGAATTTATATTGACTTTACCTGTTATCGGTTGGAAATGCTTCTGTTTAATAATAGTCACTTTATAAAACATTAATGCAAGGTTTTAAAAAAGTAAAACTTGGGATTCTGAATGACTTAGGTCTTTATCAAGCAATAATTTTCTTTTCTTATCCAACTGTTATTAATATAATATCAATATAAGGCTGTAGAACATTTGATCAATACAGTAAATAAAAATATTTACCGAAAACCAAACATATGGATAAAAGTAATTTTTGGAAAATTCCGTAACAAGAGCTGATATCACACCAGATGGTTTCTGCGACAAAAAAAAAAAAAAACACAAAATTAAAAGAATATAACATGGAGGAGGAGGAGGAGGAGGAGGAGGAGGAGGAGGAGGAGGAGGAGGAGGAGGAGGAGGAGGAGGAGGAGGAGGAGGAGGGGAAAAATGGACATCGAACGAAAAGTTATATCATTTTTCGGGCGGCGAGGGGAGGAAATGAGCCGTTTCCAACGGATGACTGCGGACCGATCGAAAAGGCGAACTTGGTATTACAGCTGGTAGGCACCAAATTGAATCCTGATATGGATCACTGAATCTCTCTCTCTCTCTCTCTCTCTCTCTCTCTCTCTCTCTCTCTCTCTCTCTCTCTCTCTCTGTTGGAGGATTTCTTCGAAAACTAATCTTTCACTCCCTATTTCATGGAATTAATCTCATTAGAAAATAAATTTCACATCTCTTTGGAATCGCTTCCTGCAGAAATAAATTTTTTTTCGAGTGCTCTAATCTTTCAGGAAATAATTTTATTGGAAAACGAATTCCAGTTTCTCTCTTTGGAAAGACTTCTTCAGAAAACATCTTTTCGTTATCTTTCAGTAAATGATTTTCTTAATAAAAACATATTCAATCCTCACTGTTTTATTAAAGGATTTTTTTTTGGGGGGGGGAGAGATTTTACGCACTTGATCTCTCACTCTCTCTCTCTCTCTCGTAAAGAATGATTTTCTCTATGTTCCTTAATTGCAGTTGTGAATGAAAGTTAGGTTTTACGTACAAAGTCATTAATAACCATGTCGAACAAACTTACTTAAAACTCAACAGTTCGCGTAAGAATATAAAGCTGAATGAACATATATGAATATAAAGAATGAATGCAAATATATATATATATATATATATATATATATATATATATATATATATATATATATATATATATATATATATATATATATATATATATATATATATATACCTAGCCATGGATACAGGTACTTACCTGTTCTTTAGGAGAATGCCGTGCGCCTCCGGAAGACTTGAAAACGCTTAGAATCTGAGCTGTTACCTGGAACCATACAAAATTTATATTAAGGTTAGAAATGTACTATGAAGCGTAAATAATATATTAATTGAAAGAAAAAATCAAAGACTGATTCACCAAAATCTTATTGCAACTAAATGTAGTACTTATTGACAAAGCAAACGAGACATCTTCATGCGCCTAAGGTTAGTGTAATAAATTCTAGCAGTAATGGAAGAATTTTCCTGATGCCTAACATTCGATGCTATGAAAGAGGTGTGACTTTTCGACTGACGAAGGTTATAGATGGAACATAGAATTTAGGCCAAAGGCTAAGCACTGGGACCTATGAGGCCATTCAGCGCTGAAAAGGAAATTGAGAGTACAGAGGCTTGAAAGGTGTAACAGGCGGAAAACCTCAAAGCAGTTGCACTATGAAACAAGTATTAGGGATGGGTGGATAGCAAGATGGAAGAGAGAGAATATGAATGGAGGCACAGTAAAAGGAATGAAAGGGGTTGCAGCTAGGGGCCTAAAGAAGGGACGCTGCAAAGAACCTTAAGTAATGCCTACAGTGCACCGCGTGAGGTGCACTGACGGCACTACCCCCCTACGGGATTCGACTGTCGCGGGATATCATTTCTGATCTGACAAGGGTTTGTTTCTGTTTAGCAGATGAAGAATGCCTCAGTGTCTCATATTTCAGTAGCTGAGAGATTCTTCTTTTAGCTGGAGGGCTGACTAGACGAGAATACGTCCTTTTAGCTGACGAGGGCTGACTAGATGGTATCTGTTTTTCAGCTGACGAGGAATCTCTCTTTTCAGCTGACGAGGGTAGGACGAGAGATGTCTCTCTTTACTAACGAGGGATGTATCTTTTGCAGCTGACGAGGGTATGTGCATTTTTAGCTGACACCGGATTTCTCTTAATAGCTGACAAAGGGAGATATCTTTGCTTAGCTGAAGAGCAGATGTCCCTTTTTTAACTGACAGAGGGATGTCTCTTAACACCTGACGAGAGATGTCAAATTTAATCCTTTTGTATGTGACGGAGTGTCTCTTCTTCGCTGACAAGGACATCTCTTTGTAACTAAGAGAATATATCTTTGGCTGACAAGGAATGTCTCTTTCCACTGACGAGAGACGTCTCTTTATAGGTAACGAAAGCATGGCCTATGTCAAGGGTATGTCTTTTTCTTTTAGCTCATGTGGGATGTCTTTAATTGTTGACAACGGAAGTCTCTTTTTAGCTGACAATGGAATGGGCCTTTATATCTAAAAGATGTCCTTTCGTTGGCTGACAAGGGGCTGTCTCTTCACAGCCGACGAGGAAAGCTATCACGGACGAGGGTCTCTTTATAGCGAACGAGTAGCTGTTTCTTATACTCTTAGCCGCTGTGTTATTTTCTCTTCAAAGCTGACAAGGTGATGTTTCTATATCTAAAGAGAGGGTGTCTCTTTTTAACAACGAGGGGACGTCACTTCACCAAAATCGCAGCTAACATACAACGAAGATAAAAAAAAAAAATAAACAAGTAAAAAAGGCACCGAAGTTTCTTCGGCGCAATCGAATTTCCTGTACAGCCGTTACTGCGTATAATCAAGGCCACGGAAAATACAGTAGCTCTAGCTTTCGGTGGTCTCGGCATAATGCTATATGAGCCGCGGCCCATGAAACTTTAACCACAGCGTGGTGGTGGCCTATCCTATATCGTTGCCAGAAGCAGGATTATGGCAAACTTTAACCTTAAATAAAATAAAAACTACCGAGGCTAGAGGGCTGCGGTTTGGTATGTTTGACGACTGGAGGGTGGCTGATCAACGTAATTTGCAGACTTGTAGCCTCAGTAGTTTTTAAGACCTGAGGGCGGCCAGAACAAAGTGCGGACGGACAGACAAAGCCGGCACAATAGTCTTCTTTTATAGAATACTGAAAAGACCAAAACTTACAAAACTTGTGTATATTTCCACAGAAACAGAGTGAAGGACGAAACGTCTCGAAACTCTTAAATGAAAATACACTCTAAGTCTTCCAATTTATGAACGCCACTTTCATCTCCCTTCTCCCACATAAACAGTTTTCACGAAAGACCAACCAAACAAACTTTTCTCGAAATTTTCTTCCTAATTTAATCTACCTGCGTCCTTCGGATTCCATCCCATAAATAAGGAAAAATAGACAAGAGACACATCTGCAATAATGTTTACGTCGCCTCCTCTCTTCCTAAAACATACGTGAGTCATATTATATGGTCGATGCGCTCCTCTGAAACAGAATCTCGCGATTCTGTTTTCGTCTGTGCTGGGTAAAGGATTACCTCCTCCTAACTCTCCACGATTTAGTTATTTTCATACGATACACGTTTTAACCGAGTACTGATCATTCAAATCAATTATTTTTTCTCTCTCTCTCTCTCTCTCTCTGCTGTTTACAAACCTTAGATTCCTCAGTTTGTGAGTCAGGAGCATTACCACAGCGCCACATGGACAAGAAATATTGTTGGAGTGATTGAGTCCTATGCAACTTGGCGCTGCGACGACTATGGTCATCGGCCCCGTAAATAAATAATATAAACTAAAAAGAGAGAGAGAAAGATTCGAATTACAGTTAAGAGACGAGATAACTCCGAACAAACTTTTCAGAGAGAGAGAGAGAGAGAGAGAGAGAGAGAGAGAGAGAGAGAGAGAGAGAGAGAGAGAGATACGAATTACAGTTAAGAGACGAGATCTCAAAGTCAACTTCACTCAGAGAGAGAGAGAGAGAGAGAGAGAGAGAGATACGAATTACAGTTAAGAGAGAGAGATCTCAAATTTCAGTCAGAGAGAGAGAGAGAGAAATCAAGAGAGAGCTCAAAGAGAGAGAGAGAGAGAGAGAGAGAGAGAGATACAGAATTACAGTTAAGAGACGAGATCTCAAAATCAACTTCGCTCAAAGAGAGAGAGAGAGAGAGAGAGAGAGAGAGAGAGAGAGAGAGAGATATATCAGAGAGACTCAGAGAGAGAGAGAGAGAGAGAGAGAGAGAGAGAGAGAGAGAGAGAGAGAGAGAGAGAAAACCCACTGCCTGGTTTTAACTTCGCTGTCTCATGTCATCCATTCACACTCCTACTTCGCTTTCCCAACTCCATATCTCTATCTCCTCCTTCTTCTTCTTCTTCTTCCCTTCTCCCACTCCATATGGCTGCCGTCGCCCCAGTGACTGACAGAGAGCGCCACCCCGTGATATGGACGGGAGAAAGTCTTCCACTTCGTTAACTACGAGACGTTCAAAAGGCTGTTACCGTCCATAACCAAGCATGAAAATTCTTGGATAAATATGTTTACCCGTCCGAGCGGCCTTGAAATTACCTGGAGAGAGAGAGAGAGAGAGAGAGAGAGAGAGAGAGAGAGAGCGGAAATGGCATCGGTTTTCGCTGCATCCGGGTGAAGGAGGACTTTTTCAATTACTGACTGACTGGGGGATTGCCGTGTTTGCCTTGCAAGTTGAAGAAGATCATATTACTAAGCCAATTTCTTAGGATATTTCTTTTTTTTTTCAAATAATTATCATGTTCTTGCATTCTTATATATGTATTTATCCAGTTTCTCTTAAAATACGTACAGAAAATATACATTTCTTCGTTGTTCTTAAGCCTGTCGAATAACCTTCCGTTTCAGAGTGGAAGTTCGTAAATTTTGAAACCAATCGAAAATATACATTCACCCGAAAAAAGTGGATTAACACTGAATATATTAGTCGGTTATTAAAATGCGAATGTGATATTTTCACTGCAATTGTTATTACTATTATTTATGCTGCTGTTGTTATGCATTTTTTCTGACAGACGCATTAGAAAAATATTTATAAATGATTTAAGGAGGCACGAACTTTCACTTTTTAAGGAGGTTATTCAATACAAATAAATACAACGAACAAGCACATTTTTCTGTATACATTTTAAGAGAAACTAAATAACCGATTAACGAAACTGGGTAGGTATGATGAATAGGTGTTTATTTGCTGAAAGATGTAAAAAAAATAGAAAAGAAGGTAATATTTTCCTCTCTTCACAATAAAATCCACAATTCTTTTCTGTCCTTCAACGTGTTAATACAAAATACGTCAAGTAAATATGGACACTCGCGGGTCAGTGTAGTATGTATACGTAGTTACTGATCCGAAGAAATTATTCACGGTAAAAGTATTCACTTTCACTAAGCGATTTTTTGACAAGCATAAAGTTATCCGCTAAGATGACAGGACGAGTTTTTTTTTTTTTCTCAGGTGTGACGGAACACCTTCTGAAAAAGAACGAAAGAAAAACATCTGTGTAAGAAAAAGACAGTAGAGGAAGTATACAAAAAAATATCCTAAAACCAAATTTTCTCTCTCTCTCTCTCTCTCTCTCTCTCTCTCTCTCTCTCTCTCTCTCTCTCTCTCCGCGAACAATGCTTGAAATGTAAATAATAAGAAGAAAAATAATAAAAATAACATGCATTCTCAGAGCATTGCTAAAACAATACATGTTCCTACCAACCCCCCGACCAAATCGTCTCAAAGAGCATTAAGACTGATGAAACGGTAAGGAAAACGTCAATATGCTTCTCACAGAAAGTAAATAAATAACATAAACAATTTTTTCCAGGTATATGATGGTGTAAAAGCTAAGTATACTTTAGTTCAACCAGACCACTGAGCTGATTAACAGCTCTCCTAGAGAGGGCTGGCCCGAATTATTAGATTTCTTTTACGTGGCTAAGAACCAACTGGTTACCTAGCAACGGGACCTACAGCTAATTGTGGAATCCGAACCACATTACAACGAGAAATAAATTTCTCTAATTCTTCATTGGCCGGTAGGAGAATCGAACGTGGGCCCAGCAGAGTGCTAGCCGAGAACGATACCAACCCATCCAATGAGGAAGATATGTTGGTGTAACACAAATACCCAGATGACCTACATTTCACTGTAACAAATGTCAGCATCAAGGTCAAGGTCGCTAATTCACTAATGCCGATGTGATCTGAAAGGGTTTTCGGCAACGGGGGATGCATGGCAAATATGAAGACTACATCCCTTGAAGTTCCCAAATTAATAATAACCAAGGTTCTTCAAGGTGTGCGCAGACAAACAAGACGGACGATTTTCCTTCATGCACATCCATGCATGATGGTCTACCTTTGTGCCATGTTTGAGTGGGATCCCTTCGACCGTGCAGTAGCAGGAAGAGTTGCGAAGACAAGGTAAGCGTGGCAGACACGCTGACAGAAACAATGAGCGATGACGACAGTCCTCCCCACTACCAGCCACTCTATTACAATATGGGTTTCAAGCCAAAGTCCAGCTGACAACTGCTGTCAGAGCAAGGACATTCCATTTTACGAAAGCTATATTGTGAACGCAAAGAGAGAGAGAGAGAGAGAGAGAGAGAGAGAGAGAGAGAGAGAGAGAGAGAGAGAGAGAGAGAGAGAGAGAGAGAGAGAGATTCTTATACATATTTTCATCTCCCGTTTTGATAGTTTACATATACAAAGAATATTTTCATCTCCCGTTTTGATATGGCTAAGACCCAAACAGTCGATTAACAGGTATGTACCTAATTCACTACCTACGTCAACAGATGCACATTGAATTTTAAATAACTCGTCCGTTCGTCCTTCCTCGTCCAGGTCAGGAATCGAACTCTGGGTTCTCAGTCTGTGATCTGATCACCAGAGAGAGAGAGAGAGAGAGAGAGAGAGAGAGAGAGAGAGAGAGAGATCCAATTAACTCTTCTTTTACCATCCATACTTCAGAAATGAATTCTCCGCAATCCAATGCACTTCTGGAAAAATTAAGTGGTGCATGTGAACACGAAAAACATTACAACTCCCCCACCCTCCAAAAACCCCTCTCGGCCACTTGGCATGCAAAGCCATAAAACAATTTCTGAGCTTCAAAAAAGAATATTACATTTTCCTCTGATGAAATTTCAGCGCAGGAGAAAGGGGCAACATCCCCAAGAATGCCACTAGATATATATATATATATATATATATATATATATATATATATATATATATATATATATATATATATATATATATATATATATATATATAATGAGACTGGATGTAGATCAAGATACAAAGAGTGAGATTATGTACATCATTCTTTTCATGACATACTCTTTTTATTAACTACCCAAAGTAGCATTCAGAATCTTCACACACACACATGCATTCACGTTTCTAGCGTACAAGTTTATTTGAATGTCTGAGGAAAAATACAATTGTTAAGAGCGTATCAGCATCAATATCGCCATATCATTACGCAAAGGATTCTTTTATTAGATTAATTAATTATAAACCACCTTCTTGACTTCTAGTACGTCTGTCTGTGTTAACACATAAATCACCTAAAAATTAACAGGCATATTACTACAAATTTCTCTCTCAAAATCATCTTTGGACCAAATGTCAATCTCTTGGATTTTTTTTCCGGCAATGCACCTTCACATCCGGTAACTAATCACTTCGGCCTTGCTAATGAATACTTTTCATAGTTTGCGCCTGACTTAAAAAGTAACCGAAGGTTTTCCATGAATACCTTGTGACTGTGACAGGAAACCACCAGTTATTTTAGACTGTATTGCGGATTCGCATCTGGCAACAGACAGCTTTTTATCAGTCCTAGGTTAAGTAGCCAGGTCTACAGGTTCTTAACGGAATCAATAAATGAACAGCCCAACAATATACTCTCACTCATTTCTTATACTTTCCATCCACAGTCAGAGCTTTTTGAAAACCAGAGAAATTAATGGAATAAAAGTGGCCCGTCACCTCGAAGACAGAGACAACCCCGGGTCGTGAAGGTCAAAAGACTGCAGGAATCGGGGAAAACAAAAGCACTGGGAGACGTCCAAGGTTTGTCATTTTCCACTGGAGCAAGAGAGCAAGAAGCTTCAATGATAATATATCCATTTACACACACACACACACACACACACACACACATATATATATATATATATATATATATATATATATATATATATATATATATATATATATATATATATATATATATATATATGGGATAGTGTTTACGTACAATCAAGACTGATTCTATTAAATCACCTCATAAGTCCATCACAAGTAAATCCAACATACTAAAGACTTAACATAACTTGGAGTCCTAACTGTCGTCTGACCATCACCTAAACCACCCAAGGCTATGCATTAATTAAACGCGTCCGAGGAAGCATGAAGACATTTGAAGGTTACGACTTCAACATGTAAACTGGGCGACCAGTAGCACCACCGAATCTCGGTTCATCTGGGATGATGATATTCAGGACTTGTCTAGCTTCTTTTTCAGTACGTTGAGCGGGTTAATTAGCCGTGGCTGATATGCAGCCGAGGAGACAGTTCCATGTGTTTGTGACCGAGTGAACAAACAGGAGAAGGGGATTCCAAATAGTGGATAAGGAGTGGGAGAGGATGGAAATACCTAAAACGGTGGAGATGGGACAGTGGGAGATAATAATAGGATGAAGGCAATTCCGTGTGTTTGTGACTGAGTGAACAAACAGTAGGAGGGAATTTCAGATAATGAAGAGGAGTGGGAAAGGATGGAAATATCTACAGGAGGGATGGGGGTGGGACAGGGGGAGGTAATAAAAAGGAATGGAAGTTGGCCAATGGAGGTGATGTGATGGACAGAGTGATTTGACTTCAAGACAAAAAAAGGGACGGGGGTGGGCCAATGAAGGAGGTGATGTGATAGAAAAAGAGGTTTGATATAATGAGAGGTAAATTCTGACGAAGGGAAATTCTAACATAGAATAAGGAATAAGGAGGGAATAAGAAACAAGGGGGAATGGTAAAGAAAAGGAAGATGCTACAGAGACTACCGGAAAAGGAAGGGATGAAATGAGGTACTGAAGGAAATACGAGTTAAGAAGGAATAATAAACAGGCTACTTGGAGGAGGGGGAATAGGAAGTAGCATGGGCTGAGGAATGGGGAGGAACGAGTGCAGGGGTTGGGGTAGGGGTATGGGGGTGGGGATGTTGCAGAGATAAAAAGAAACGCCCAGGTGACTTTAAACAATGTCGATCTGACTCCTTTCCATGCAATCTGTTCCGGCACCTGGAGTGGTGTGACCGTGATGGGGAGGGGGAAGGTGGTAGTGAAGGGGGAAGGGAAGGGAGATGGAGTAAGGAGGGGGAAGGGTAGGGGAGGTAGGATTTTAATGCAATGTCACGCCTCCTAATTCTCTTTTCTCAATTTTTTTCAGGGTTTGGTTTTAAATTATCAGTTGCGAACTATCCAAGTGTTATTTTCCTTTAGTCATGTCTTATTAATTTAAACATATTTTTTTCATTTTTGTTTACTTTCATTCTCAAGTAATGATGTCTTCAAATGATGGGTAAAAGGTACAATGTTTTCTCTGATATAATTCGGGTAATTACTCGGACTTAAATGCTTTTTTATTTTATATTTTTCTTATTCATTTATTCAACTTTTTAACTAGATCTACTAAATATAACCGGGCCATGCTTAAAATTTCATGGGCCGCGGCTCATACAGCATTATACCGAGAATACGTTGCCTGGCCTCCATTATAACAAACAAGTAAAAAATGTGCCCAAGTTTCTTCGGCACAATCGAGTTTTCCGTACAGCATACAATCAAGGCCACTGAAAACAGATCTATCTTTTGGTAGTCTCGGTATAATGCTGTATGAGCCGCTCCCCATGAAATTTTAACCACGGCCTGGTGGTGGCCTATACTATATTCGTTGCCAGAAGAGCGATTATGGCTAATTTTAACCTTAAATAAAATAAAAAACTACTGCGGCTAGAGGGCTGCAATTTGGTATGTTTGATGATTGGAGGGTGGATAATCAACATGCCAATTTGTAGCCCTCTAGCCTCAGTAGGTTTTAAGATATGAGGGCGGACAGAAAAGGTGATGACGGACAGACAAAGCCGGCACAATATTTTTCTTTTACAGAAAACTAAAATCAATCAATCAACCACGTTCATCCAAAATTTTTACTGGAGCATCCACTTGCTAAAACTCAACTCCTCTAATAATAAAATCTAATTATTTCATTATTCGTCGCTTATGTATCGAGGTCTATAAAAAAAAAACAGCTTTACAAGAAAACAATGTGCTTTCTTAACACAGAACCCCGTAGGGCGGTGCACTGTACGCATTACTTAAGGTTCTTTACAGCGTGCCTTCGGCCCCCCTAGCTGTAAACCCTTTCGTTCCTTTTACTGTACTTCTTTTCATATTCTCTTTCTTCCATCTTACTTTCCACCCTCTCCTAACAATTGATTCATAGTGCAACTGCTTTGAGGTTTTCCTCCTGTTACACCTTTCCAACCTTTTACTGTCAATTTCCGTTTCAGCGCTGAGTGACCTCATAGGTCCCAGTGCTTGGCCTTTGACCTAAATTCTGTATTCAATTCAATTCAATTAACCACAGAAAGAAAAATATATCAAAGGTATAGAATTACGAAAAAGATAAATGACATTCATTTAGACAAACAAACGAAAAAACGAAAATATACTGAAATATATTGCAAAATTGAAAAATAAAATCTTTGAATATATCAGTCACATCCGCTAGCAAAAGATGAAGGAAATAACATTGCAACATCGTTTTCACGTTTCAAATATTCTGCCATTCATGCTACTCCTATTTCGGTCACTACAAAACGAACCCTTCCTTTCATTTATAAAATAACGGCGCAAAAAATACATAAATAAATGTAGTTTACACTTCATTCCATTTGGGAAGGCAACGTTTTACAAAGTCATTTTACACAAAGGAAACATAAGACACCAATTGCTGTCATATTAAAACAAATGGCTTTCATCTTGTGACGTACTCGGGGGGAAAATGTAACTGAGTTAAGTGAGGGAACAATTAAGACAAAATGCTTTCACTTTGCTGCTAACATTCGTGCAGCTCTTACAGGCTACGTGAGCGGAAATTTAGTTGTTTATCTGTATTTTGATCTGGCGTCACACCAAGAAGGGTCCAACAAGGCCAAAGGCATATACAATTCCTTCATTTGTGAATAAAGATTGACTTAAAAAATTCATAAAATTCATAATCAGCAATATCTAAGTCTTGTTTCAAACGTTAAAAATACCGAAGATTATGACATACACATACATATATATACACATTATTCAAATATATATACGTATATACAAACAAAGACACATACATAACACATATATTATATATACATATATATAATACACACACAAAATATATATATATATATATATATATATATATATATATATATATATATATATATATATATATATATATATATAACACGGGAGCTTGTTTCCTTTAGAGCAGGTGGTCCCAAACGTCCTTTGGGATGAGGATGTTCGCCTCATGACCTTCTCCATTCAGGCTATGCCCCACCACAGTCGATTAACCTTAGGTACCTACTCCACTGCTTAGGACCAGAAAAAACACGATGGTTTATTTAATGGAGGCAATCCATAATCCCTTCCTCGCTCTTGTACGTATAAGGTGTAAATAAAGCCACTCCTTTATACGTCAAATAAGAATTATACCTTAAAAACAACGGTTTAATGGAAGGTATATCCGAAGAATGTGCCACGCTGTCGAACTTCTCAGTTCCAGAGGTCCTTTATCCCTCACACCTTTGGACTGTGGAACAGTCTCCCAGAGGATGTCGCGCATTTGGGACTTCAGAAGTTCAAGCGAAGGTGCAATGCGTTGGTACCCTAATGCTATTCCCCTTGAATTTCAATACATTTTTATCTATTTCTTTTTATTTATTAATTTTTTTTTCCTTTTTTAATAAGTGAGTGGGATCTATTCTTTCTGCATTTCCCTTTATCTCTTCTTACGTCTTCCTAATGAACACCATATTCTTTGGAAGGTTGAATTTCAAGTCAAGGGCCCTTTGGTGGCCTTGTTCCATAAGAATAGGTTTCATCTACTGAATTAATAATAATAATAATAATAATAATAATAATAATAATAATAATAATAATAATAATAATAATAATAATAATAATAATAGTCAAGCGAATAATCTACTAATATTAAGCTGTAACGTATCTACAATCTGTCATATTCATCAAAAAGCAGTGGATCATCTACAGTTATATATTTTCAAATGGTTTTAACTTATCCACAATCTGTCATATTCATCAACAGAGACGAGCTCATCTACAGTTATCTAATAATGTCCTAGTTTTGTTCGATTTTTTATATCACGTTACCTAAAATTTGATGTATGCATAATCTCTTCTGTCGGAGGTGCAAAGTTTTTTAATTGACGCAAAGTCTCGTACATGGGTTTATATATATATATATATATATATATATATATATATATATATATATATATATATATATATATATATATATATATATATATATATATATATATATATATATATATATAATTGTATTGAAAGGTTTCTTCACAACACGTTTCCGACATTCTCCTAAATATGTTTGTTCCTACATGAGCCGTAACCGTTAATTAGGCTATTCAGTGAAGTCAACTGCATACACTGACAAAAGACCCAAATTTATCCGCGCGAGAAAATAATCCCGGGAGGCATTTTCCCGAGTTGTAACCGAGTACTGGGACCTTTCCTTGAAAAAAGCTGGACGCCTTATCTTGAAAACTAACCACAGAATTTTCTTGAAAATAATCTCATTAGGTTTCCCACACCCAGATTACTCATTCAAGACCAACCTAACCTAACTTAACCAACCCTTAACCTAACCTAACCCAACTTAACCAACCCTTAACCTAGACTAACCTAACCAAACCCAACTCAACCCAGCCCAACCTGACCTAACC
This sequence comes from Macrobrachium rosenbergii, assembly GCF_040412425.1. Lineage (NCBI taxonomy): Eukaryota > Metazoa > Arthropoda > Malacostraca > Decapoda > Palaemonidae > Macrobrachium > Macrobrachium rosenbergii. The sequence goes on along the minus strand of NC_089787.1, from coordinate 29,152,904 downwards.
TAACCTTAACTTAACCCAACCCAAGCCAACCTAACTTAATCTAATCTAACCTAACCTAGCCTTAACCTTAACCTTAACCCAACCCAACCTGACCCTAACCTAACCTAACCTATGGGCATGGCAAAAAAAAAAAAACCGAGGCTGGTGCAATACTAGCATACATCTCAGGAATTTGCTCCCGGGAGTGCATGATTATGTAAATGATTATGTAAAAGAGCCAATTTCACGATGCATTAAGTGACAAACGAATCATATCAAGTGATCTTGTATTAACAAGAGTTCATCATATAACAAAGTAAAGGGGATTTAATTTGGTGAGAAATAATGCAATATAATTCTCCTCCATTCGTGTTATAATCTGCGTAAACAGAACTTTTCAGATCATCCGGAAAACCAAAGATCTTTCTCTCCAATATGTATACCATGATAGAATAAAATTAAATCAACTTGAAATAATTAATATACATATTTTAATGCGATACTGACTCGTCATAAATCATTCTTTTCAGTGACCATATAATTATATAAAACTACGATAAATAAATATTCAAAGACTTATCCTCCAATGTCCGTAATATATTAAAAAGGCAAGAAATTAAATTCAAAGAATTAATAAGTAACGTTTCAACTGAATACTTGATTCGTTATATGAAATTTTTAGTGACTTTAAAATCATATATAATTAATATTAAAAATTAAAGCAATGGAAGAGACGAGTAGATTTCGTTTTACATTACTGAAATTCATCAATACGTATTCCTCATACATTCTACAATTCATGACATTCCACGTTTTATTCAAATAATCACAAAATCGATAAAAATCTTGATGACTGAAAAGAGACAAAGTAATTATATTTTTCAAAAGCTTTTAACATTTCTCATACAGCTCTAAACTCCTTCATACAAGACACGTTCCCGTGGCGACCTTGACATCAATCATTTTCAACTCACTCTAATATCTTTGGCTTTCTTTTTATAATGGTGAAAATACATTTTTTCCCTTTTTAGAGCATAATATTTTTAAACGAAGATTATCATTTTTTTGATCAAACAAATATAATGACGTACTTTCTCCATCTCTAATAAAATAAACCGAATCTACCATCAATGGAATGATTATGATTATTACGAAAATTTTTGAAATACGCACATTCCATTAAAATCCGCATTTACAGACAAAGCTTCATTTACAATTGGACTCGCTGTATCTATTACCATAATCACATAACGCAAGGCTGAGAGGTATAACCGTCTATTAATCCCATGTTCTTAAATATGATTAGTCTGCCTACTTACTAAACTGACCTTTTACTTCTGCAAGTCATTTCTCTCTCTCTCTCTCTCTCTCTCTCTCTCTCTCTCTCTCTCTCTCTCTCTCTCTCTCTGTGTGTGTGCTTAAATCATTTCCATACCAGCTGAATTGAAAATGGGTTTCTTGGGTTAAATAAAACGTATTTTGAGGAAGTTTGTCCAATTCTCTCTCTCTCTCTCTGTATTACATATTTTCATTCCATTCCAGTTAGCATTTGTATTCTCAAGGTGTAATCTGAGATACATTCCCTGTAATCCATTCCAGTTAGTATTGGTATTCCCAAGATGTAATCTGATCTACATTCCCCTTAGCGAAGAAAATTTTCCAGTCTCTCTCTCTCAAAAGAAAAAAAAAATCCAGACCTTTTTATCAACTCATTCTCTGTCATTACTCAACTACCACGTGTGTGTGTTTTTTTTTTTTTTTTTTTTAGCGCCTGAGCACAATATCCCAAATGTCCTCCAGGGATCATGTGTACCACTTTCGATTTCAGTGAAAACGATACTGTTATAACGCCGGCCGTTGCTTCATCATCTATTTGGTAGTTTTATTCACATTTTCTGTCATATGGTTCGTTAGCTTCATCCATTCTCATCTCTCCCATTTTCATCAATCTATTCCACTTCTTCATTTTTATCTTAATCTGTATTTACTTTATTCCTTCAACCGCCACTAGAAGTTGTTCTCTTTATACTCTCATAACAGTGGTAAAATCTAATATCTTTTTATAAGTTTAATTCCTTCACCTTCATAAAGTTATTAACATAATTCCATTCTCTTTCTCCATGTAATTCAGCTATTAATCATCTTGAATCGCTTGTCAATCCGATTTACTTGATTCTCCATAAACGGCTTTAATCTCCTCACTATAATTCATCTTCCCTCTTCTGTTTCAATAGCGATTTTCATCTTATTTTTGTTATTATCCATCTTCATTTTCCAGCTTCAATTTCAATTTTAATCCTAT
>NC_089787.1:29140623-29148123 GCF_040412425.1 Macrobrachium rosenbergii | reverse complement strand
GTGACTGCAACAGAGGTTATTCATCATTTGTGATTGCAACAACAGAGGTTATTTATCATTTGTGATTGCAACATCAGAGTTTATTCATCATTTGTGATTGCAACATCAGAGGTTATTCATTATTTATTATTGCATCATCGTTTGTGACTGCAAGATCACCCGTTATTCATCATTTGTGACTGAAACATCACCTGTTATTTATCGTGATTGCAACGTCACACGTTGTTCATCAGTCGTGATTGCAACATCACCTGTTATTCCTTATTCGTGACCGCAACATCACCTGTTATGCGGCATTCGTGTTTAAAACATCACCTGTTCCTCAGCCTTTGTGAGTTCAACATCACCTAATAATTATCATCTGCAAATGCAACATCATCTGTTATTCATCATTCGTGATTGCAACATCTCTTTCCCTCATTTCTTCCTCTCTGCAACATCGTCTTATTGATGAATGCAATACCACATGACACCTTAATTCGTGGGATATTTAGGAATTCAGCATCATCTGCTAATCTCTAACTTTCATGTGTAACATCAGTTTACGTTTGTATATAATTACTAAATCATCACCTATTTCATAGATGTAACATCATTATCTGTCATTCTTGATGACATCACTAGCATTCTATAACTTATCGTTCAATGTTGCTTAAAATATCTTATTTATTACTACAACATCAAACATCATTCATTCGTATGCGCAACATCAATTGCAATCTCCTATAATCTACAATCTCTCATTTATCGCATCAACAACACATCACTTCTTATCCCTCATAAACTGCAACGGCACTTGCTATCTCCTTTATCAAAGCAACATCGTAAACAACATCTCTTACATCATTGCAAAAGCTCCTGCTACCCACCATTCATAGTTGCAACTTCCCATGCAATCTCAGTTTATCATCGTCACGCCACCTTCAGCATCATTATTGCAACATCAACCCCCATATCTCATTCGTGACAGCATTATTACCTGCTGTCCTGAATTCATAAACGTCATATCACCTGCAATGTTTTCTTCACCAATGCAATGCCACCTGTTCCTCGTTCATTGCTGCATCAACTTTCAGAGAATTGTGTTCAATATTCAAGGGAACGTTGCTAACCTGTACCTGGTGACTTAATTTAGTTGTAGATGAAAATTGCTGCGGTTGCATAAACTATAGATAAATATGCAATAATGATACTTAAACACTCAAAATAAAAAGAACTATATCTACAAAATGCCTATGACAATTAAAACACACACACATATATATATATACATATATATACACATACATACATCACATACACATATAAACACACAAGAGTACCCAGCCACCTCACAACTGAAAAAACATAACTTTACAATGATATTAGTAACAAGAAACAGCACAACTGAAAAAAACATAACTGTACAATGATATTAGTAACAAGGAACACATAACAATGATATTAGTAACAAGAAACAGCACATCTAAAAAAAACAACTGTACAATGATATTAGTAACAAGAAACAGCACATCTAAAAAAAAAAAACATAAACTAACAAGAAACAGGACATCTAAAAAAAAAACATAACATCTGAAAAAAACATAACTGTACAATGATATTAGTAACAAGAAACAGCACATCTAAAAAAAAAACATAACTGTACAATGATATTAGTAACAAGAAACAGGACATCTAAAAAAAACATAACTGTACAATGATATTAGTAACAAGAAACAGCACATCTGAAAAAAAACATAACTGTACAATGATATTAGTAACAAGAAACAGCACAACTGAAAAAACAATGATAGTAACAAGAAACAACACAACTAGTACTGTACAATGATATTAGTAACAAGAAACAGCACATCTGAAAAAAACATAACTGTACAATGATATTAGTAACAAGAAACAGCACATCTGAAAAAAAACATAACTGTACAATGATATTAGTAACAAGAAACAGCACATCTGAAAAAAAAAATAACTGTACAATGATATTAGTAACAAGAAACAGCACATCTAAAAAAACTGTACAACATCAAAAAAACATAACTGTACAATGATTAGTAACAAGAAACAGCACATCTAAAAAAAAAAAACATAACACAATGTAACAAAAAAACATATAATGTACAATGATATTAGTAACAAGAAACAGCACATCTAAAAAAACATAACTGTACAATGATAATAGTAACAAAAAGCACATCTGAAAAAAAAACATAAACAATGATATTAGTACAGGAACAGCACATCTGAAAAAAACATAATGTACAATGATATTAACATCTGAAAAAAACATAAACAATGATATTAGTAACAAGAAACAGCACATCTAAAAAAACAACTGTACAACTGAAAAAAACATAACTGTACAATGATATTAGTAACAAAAACAGAATCTGAAAAAAACATAACTACTTTACAATGAAAAAAAAACATAATACAACGATATTAGTGAATGAAAAAACTAACTGTTTCTCTCTGAACAAACATAACAATCATCCCAATGATATTATCCTGAAAAAAACATTTCAATGATATCAGTAACAAGAAACAGCACATCTGAAAAAAAAAACATAACTGTACAACGATAATAGTAACAAGAAACAGCACAACTGAAAAAAAAACTAACTGTACAACGATAATAGTAACAAGAAAAAGCACAACTGAACAAACATAACTGTACAATGATATTATTAACAAGAAACAGACAAAAAAACATAACTGTACAATGATATCAGTAACAAGACAAGTCATTGAAAAAACGTAACTGTACAACGATATTAGTAACAAGAAACAGCACCACTGAAAAAAAAACATAAATGTACAATGATATTAGTAACAAGAAAAAGCACAACTGAACAAACATAACTGTACAATGATATTATTAACAAGAAACAGCACAACTGAAAAAAAAACATAACTGTACAATGATATTAGTAACAAAAAAGAACACAGCTACTTTACAATGATATTATTAATGAATGGATTAATTAACAATCATCCAATCCTTTCCCAAGCATCAGGAACAGTTGCATGCAAGGGGGGCAAAGCTGATACTGCATCCAGTTGCATGCAGGCAAAGCTGATACTGCTGACACTGGCTCTGCAACAGCAAGCAAAGGCCATGCTGCATGCTGTTGAGTTTTTATCGGTCATAAACGTGAGTTATACACGCAAAGTCCTTCCGAATAATTGAAATTTACTATTCCAAAAACAATACGGGATTTTTCTCTTCAAGCCGTCAATAAAAAGTTTAGATTTACAGCAACTGCAGACAGCAAGGATCTGCGCTCAAGGGGAAGGTGGGGGTGGGGAATGGGGGGGGGGGTGTTTAAACTATGAAGACTTTTACGACGGGATATTTGCTAAGCAGCTAGTGCAAATATAGTTATTTATTGCAAGGCAATGCATGAAAGCGAGCTGTACCCTGATATTTTTCTCCCTAATCGTTGAAATGCATTGGAATGAAAGACGTGACAAGGGGATATGAACAGAAATGACGATTCCAATTGAAAATCAATATTTCAAAGAAAAGCACACAAGAAAACATGACAAACTGAAATACAGTTACGGGTAACATAACATCTTACAGCTGGGCATAAAAGGAACACCAAATTGACATCTCACTGGCAGATATAACCCTGGGAACGATATGACACAGTACCATACGAATGCATATCACAGAAACCACTGGATTAGCTAAGACACAAATACATGCAGACACAAGACAAGAACGTAAGGTTAAACATGTAAAGAGATTCACACGAGTGGTTAAAAACGACTGAGGAACTTACGGATATGATATGAGAGAATACGGTAAGAAGTGACAGAAGGCTCGGGCAAATAAAAAAAAAAAATAGTAATAACTGCATCAGATGAACTTTACGTAAAATATTACAAAATCACACCCAAAGGAAAATTAATCATCCTCAAATATACCTGAAGATAATGAGACTTCTAACATGGTATTCACAACAAAAGAAAGACATTAGGACATGAATTACTTTTATACACAATCAGTTATCAATTACCTTCCAAAAACAAATATAAAATAAAGAGGGTTACCACAGACCGCTAAACTCGACCGAGGCAACTGAATTGTGTGTGTGTGTGTGTGCGCGTGTGTATTGCAACCAAATATCTCAAGAACGGTTAAACGCATTTCCATGAAATTTTGAGGAAGCATATATTGTGTGGCCCCTCCATATCATACATTATTTGTGAATTTTTTAATGAAGATATGGGGCGATTGCCATTGCCCAAAAAAATATCAAATTTTCATCGATAACCACCACAGCTAATCAGCTGAAACGATTCACCCAATAACTGATTTTTCCACACTTCATCAAAATCCGCCCATTAGTTTTTACGTTACCCTATTGATTGATTAAACAGGTCTTATGTCAGCAAGATCCCCTGTCCTTAAGAGGCCTGTAAGTTTGGTTAAGTACCAAATTTAATCAAAGGTATGGTGTAGACCTCTGGACCGGGCCCAAACTGAAGAACCGACATCCACTAACACAAACAAACATACAAAACTAAATATAAAAAAAAGTACTCCTTTGAAGGGCGTGATAAATATATTTGAAAAAACGCAAGTAAAACAAAAAAAAATTGCAGGTAAAAAAAAAACGAAAAACTTAAAAAAAACATTTTTGGCTGCAAAACATTGAGTACAACTTAAAATAAATGAAAATAATAAACGAGCGTATAACAAGAATTCTATGCAATATATACAGTATAATAAACGGAGTTAACAAAATTCTAAGTAACAAACGAAGTAGAAAAAAATTCCAAGTAACATAAATAATAAACGGAGTGAAAAACAACTCTAAATAGTAACCACTTCACACAGCTAACAGCCAGATCCCGAACATCCAAATAACACCGTAGGACATGGCAACCGATCAGACACAGGTAAGGGCTGCCGGAACCTTTTTGATGACAGGTGTGCATTACACTCGACCTCCAGACTCATGCGGGTACAGACAACAGTGTATCCGTGTATTATACCCTGTAATTCGCTGAAAAACGTGGACTTCGTCGGTACAGAAAAACCTGCTTAAATGCAATGTAGTCAGTAAACTGATTTAAAAGGATTACTTTGATGTTTAAATGCAATGTAGTAAGTATAATGATGTAAAATGATGACTCTGATGATTGATTTTATGTAAAAGGATTACTTTGATGGCTGATTTTAAGTAAAAGGATTACTTTGATGATTGATTTTATGTAAAAGGATTACTTAGATGATTGATTCAAGTAAAAGGATTACTTTGATGATTAATTTCATCTAAAAGGATTACTTTGATGATTGATTTTAAGTAAAAGGATTACTTTGACGATTGATTTTATCTAAAAGGATTAATTTGATTATTGATTTTATGTAAAAGGATTACTATGATGACTGATTTTATGTAAAAGGATTACTCTGGTGATTTATTTCATGTAAAAGGATTACTCTGATGATTGATTTCATGTAAAAGGATTACTTTGATGATTGATTTTAGCTAAAAGGATTAATTTGAAGATTGATTTTAACGAAAAGGATTAATTTGATATTAATTTTATCTAAAAGGATTACTTTGATGAATGGTTTTATCTAAAAGGATTACTTTGATTATTCATTTTATCTAAAAGGATTAATTTGATGACTAATTTTATCTAAAAGGATTATTTGATGACTGATTTTATCTAAAAGGATTGCTCTGATGACTGATTTTATCTAAAAGGATTACTCTGATGACTGAGATTTATCTAAAAGGATTACTTTGATGACTGATTTTATCTAAAAGGATTACTTTGATGACTGATTTTATCTAAAAGGATTACTTTGATGACTGATTTTATCTAAAAGGATTACTTTGATGACTGATTTTATCTAAAAGGATTACTTTGATGACTGATTATATCTAAAAAGGATCACTTTGACAACTGATTTTGTAACTCATAGTTTGAAACCTATAATTTTATAACTAATAATCTGTATTCTTCTGGACCAGGCCAACGAGGGCAATAATTTGCTGAGAAATCTTCCAGATCATTACTAGAACTATAGTTATTAATATAACAATCAAATAACTGATAATTATAATCCTAGCTACGATTAAAAATCAATTATCATTTTATCATTACAGCTCAAAAGCAACAACAATTAAAACCATTAATTAACAAGAACAGTGGACTGTAATATCTAACACGGCAAAATTATTTATATAACAGTTACAGGGACTTTTATTCTCCTCCACAATTTATACTTTCACCCATGAAAAAGGAATACGATCGGTGCACTACAAACGCAAATAATTGTTTGTTAAAACTGAGACGTGTTGCGCCACATTCATTAAAAAATAGTGTATATACACATACATACTGTACATACATACATACACAAATTATATATATATACACACAGTATACATATATATATATATATATATATATATATATATATATATATATATATATATATATATATATAAATATATGTTATAGTAAATTTTATATACATACATATATTATATATATATATATATATATATATATATATATATATATATATATATATATATATATATATATACATATACATATATACAATATATATACATATATATATGTATGTATATTACTCCACGAAAATCCTACCCTACCAAAATTTTCAAACAAGCGCCGCGGCGGCATGCCAAGAGATCCCAAGAGCAGTTGTGCAACTGGACAATACTCATTCAATTTACTGCAGCCGTCAGCGGAACAGAATTCACCGAGCAATAACTACCGAAGGTTATTTGAAAGTAGAATCCGTGAAGGAAATGCAGTTTATTTCAATGAAACCAGTTTTTGCTTGACTATAATTGTTACGCCGAGGGAGTTCTCTCTATGAGGTTTTGCGTGCGTGTGCACGCACGCGCGTGCGCAAGGGCATGAAATCCTACTTGCCAGTTCTGGAAAAGGAAAGAGGACCGCCTAGAATTCTCACAGCAAGTTTGATGTGATTATTTGCCTGAGCAAATGGTTTGCTTTCTTGGGAGTCAAGGGGGGCGGGGGGGGATTGGAGACGGGTAATTATTTTTCTTTTGCTTTTATCTTCTTTTTCCTGCGGTATTTTACTTTTCTGTCTGACTATATTCTGAATCTAAATAATAATAATAATAATAATAATAATATCAGAAATGTATAAGCTTTATGCATTCTGATGAAAACATTCCCTGAATACAGCATTAACATATTGATATATAATTATGATTAAAATGGTAGACAGCTCAGCCTTAAAACAGCCAAGACAACAAATAAAATTAATGAGTTTATGTAGCGATGATAATAATAATAATAATAATAATAATAATAATAATAATAATAATAATAATAATAATAATAACTGCAACTTACGTTCAATGGGTCCCTCAGAAGTTGACAAAACACAAACCAACAAGTAAAAAGAATTTATAAAGCATATGACTCAATCAATAGAGAGAGAGAGAGAGAGAGAGAGAGAGAGAGAGAGAGAGA
>NC_089787.1:29118123-29135623 GCF_040412425.1 Macrobrachium rosenbergii | reverse complement strand
AATAATAATAATAATAATAATAATAATAATAATAATAACTAACCACTCTCGTCGGAGTCTTTAAAAGTTCGGCGTCAAGGGACTGTTCGTACAAAACGTCTTTTTGCCACGTGAGGTTTCAATGGCTGATTTCCCTTGTCCTATCTTTGGACGACAATTCCAGTATAAGAGATCTTCGTTGCTGCTAAGGGATCCTGTGTGAACAATTTCAATGGTGTCGTATAGGAGAGCTGTTAATCAGCCAGTGTAAAATAATTATGAATGCAATTTAGTTGTATACTCTGATAGTTCTGAATAATTATAAAGATTTGGGGTGAGCACTGGGCTTGGGAGAGTAAATCTGCTAACTGCCTACAGAATAGATATATATATATATATATATATATATATATATATATATATATATATATATATATATATATATATATATTTTTTTTTTTTTTCGACTGCTTCATGCTTTGGAAACGCTTGTCACTAATACGCCAAAGTATGAAGAAATCACACTTTGGTTATAAAAACAATTGCATACGTATCTGGTAAAAAAGTGACCATGAGATTCTAAATATATATATATATATATATATATATATATATATATATATATATATATATATATATATATATATATATATATATATATATATATATATATATATATATTCACACGCACACATACATATATATATATATATATACAGTGTACTGTATAGCAACAAATACGGCGCACTTTATACAAACATGAAATGTGTTGCCTATATATGTCCACTAATGCAGTGTGCTTTGCAAAAGTAATGTCGCAATGAATACTTCATGAAAAACTAGAGGTACATTTATCTTTTAGCATATGACAGCGATGACGCTTTTCCTTTTTGTGGGAAATATGAGTCTCATCATTTTTCAGTACAACATACCCAGATACATATAAAATGGTATTAGGATTAATGCTTTCATATATTTCCATTTCAGGAGAAAATGCAAATATAAACACATTTAGGCGAGTTTTAATGTGCATAAAAAATCCAAACTTCAGTTCAGTAAATCATGCGATTAAACATTCATTAGAAAATGCAAAAGCCCACGAGAGGCTAAATAATAATAATAATAATAATAATAATAATAATAATAATAATAAGTGATGGACTCCTAAGGAGGCAGGATGCAACCCGGAACCCCACACTATAAAAACCACCCAGTCGAATAGGATGATTGTGATAGACAGAAAAAAAAAATTAATAATAATAATATACTTGAATACATGGACAGATACTACAACAAAGCGCATATACAAATAACACAGTACAAAATACATTGGAATAAAACTGCACTGCAATACTAACAACAACAATAATAACTATTCAACATTTGGTACAATTATAATCGTAGCGATGGCTTTAGCTAACGTTATTAGCAGTATTCCCAGTAAGTCAGACAATAAAGAAGTCATAGCAGTAATGATATCAGCCAGTATAAGGGAAGAAAATACTGAAAACAATGTAAGATAAGAAAACTTTAAGCCGAGTTTTTAAATATGTGACAATAATGAATTTTTAAACCTTCGAGGACTGCTACTCCTTTGTCAGACAATTATAATGAGAAGATTATTTTCGAGAATCTACTGGATTTGACTTAAGAAAATTTGGCTATAATGCCAAGCACTGGGGCACTGCCAGTCATTCAGCCCTTAAGACAGTGAAAAGAGGGAGTCGGAGGTGGTTAGAAAGCGAGATAAAGAAAGGAAGTGGAACGGAGATAAAGAGAAAGGCTAAAAAGTGGACGCAGCTTGGGGCCGAAGCGGCGCTGCAAGCAACCTTTTAATAATCCCTACAGTACACCAAGTGGGGTGGACTGACAACACTAACCCCCTACGGATGAGAATCTAGTAATACATGCTCTAGATGCATCTCTTCTCACCAGGCGTCCATTTTCGTTTACATTTAAGATTCTATAAAGATTCCCCCGACGATGCTGACCAACCACACGAACAGTATCCCATATTAGCTTCTCTAACCACACCCAAAAGGCCGGTTTCCTGGAAGACATAACTCGTACCGAACCTGTCTAGGCTACTCAAGGATCTGATCACACCTGCCGTGGGGACAGAGTTGATTGATGTCCTTTCCATAACTCCGCATTTTTAGTTTTCTGTAAAAGAAAACTATTGTGCCGGCTTTGTCTGTCCGTCCGCAATTTTTTCCATCCGCACTTTTTCTGTCCGCCCTCAGATCTTAAAAACTAGAGCCTAGAGGGCGGAAAATTGGTATGTTGATCATCCACCCTCCAATCATCAAACATACCAAATTGCAGCCCTCTAACCTCAGTAGTTTCTATTTTATTTAAAGTTAAAATTGGCCATAATCATGCTTCTGGCAACGAAATCAGATAGGCCGCCACCGGGCAGTGGTTAAAGTTTCATGGGTCACAGCTCATACAGCACTATACCGAGACCATCTAAAGATAGATCTATTTCCGGTGGCCTTGATTATACGCTGAAGTGGCAGTAGAGAAAACTCGATTGCGCCGAAGATACTTCGGCGCATTTTTTACTTTTCTTATATTACTTTCTTTGATCACTATTTCACTAAGTTCATTTTACAAAGGTCATTCGGTGATTTTCGTCACAACAATGAATTGCTGAATCGTTGTTCTTGTCCTTTGTTCTTATAGTCTGCGTATGTCCGAAGAGGCGTTTGTTCAAATTCCTGCCTGTTTCTCCCACATACGAGAGGTTGAATAAATTCTCACATTTGTGAACGCGTTCACCTACATTTTATTAGGTCAATTTGTTGCATCGTCTTTGAAGTGAAACACCAATTCATAGTTCTTACCAACAAGTCGTTTGTTGTATCTGCAACCTTTTTCGAAACGACAATTTAATAAAGAATTTCTTTTCTGTAGTCCATACACTTTCCTTCTTCATGTATGCAGATTTTCATAGCTATCTTTATTGCAGTTTCTTAAATGTAAACAACGAAAATAGACATCTGGTGAGAGAGATCTGCAAGGGCAGATTATATAAACATTCTAAAGAGTATTCTGCTTACATCTCTCCTGGCGAAGGGGAACATCTTTCAAAATTCTGTACTGTTACATTTCATATATCTACACAAGAAGGGTCTTTTTGTCTCTTATATTTGTAAACATGATTTTGCTTTATATGCCAATAATTAGTATAATAACGATGGCGATATATAATAAATTTAAGGGACAATAACAGTACAGGAAGAGGAGGAAATAGTAAAAAGGAAATACACAACAAAACAGTAGTTACATAACAGCTGTCGACCTTCAATAGAGATAAATAAACCGGATGTTCAAAAAAAAATATAATAATAATAATAACAACAGTACTACTTCACATCAGCTCTTGGCCAAATACAATATACATGTACAATAAAAATACGCTGTGAATACTATATCAACAAACACTTCTACACAGAAAGAATGAGCTGAACTCAACGCAGTGCACATTTCTAAGGCATCACTAAATAAAGCATCTTGCGAAGAACAACAAGAAATACGGAAATACTACAAAAGACGAAGGTGACGACACATAAATATAAAAATAAAAGGAAAAAGTAATTCCTACACACAATATTAAAATGCTAAGAACTTAATAAACACGGCCAACTAATAAAACGCAACCTGACAGTCACTCACGACAGAATTGCAATTGACGCTCGCCTTAATCAAAGCCTAACAAAATTAATCTGGCTCGCTAAGGAAGTGTAGGAAGCGACAGTTTCATTTCTGCCATTAAGAAACTTCCAACAAACTGATGAAAGCAAAAACCGGATTAGGCCAATTGAGAGTCGTCGGGACCAGGAAGGCTAATTGAGGATGAGATATGAACAACCGCCTCCGACATGGAAACTAACTCTCTCTCTCTCTCTCTCTCTCTCTCTCTCTCTCTTTCTCTCTCTCTCTCTCTCTTTCTCTCTATATATATATATATATATATATATATATATATATATATATATATATATATATATATATATATATATATATATATATATATATATATATATATTATATATACACATATATGTATACATATATATGTATGTGTATATATATATATATATATATATATATATATATATATATATATATATATATATATATATATATATATATATATATATATATATATATATATATATATATATATATATATTTGAAGAACAAATCTACATTCTTTACCAGGTTACTTGTACAACGTAATTAAAGAACTTGTTCATCTTTCTCATTTTAATTCAACTTGAATAGCTTTACTTGACATTACTGTGTTACATGCAACCTACCTTGCCCTTCTCTCTCTCTTTCTCTCTCTCTCTCTCTCTCTCTCAAAAAAAAAAAAAAAAAAAAAAACTTCCAGTCCCCTTCTTGCGTGAATCAAGTTCAACCAGTTAATTAACCCAAGAAACATAGATATACGAATGATAAATTTCCTATATATTTATTTCCTGTTTTGGGTCATCATCATAAGTTGCTTGAAATTACTGCTATTTATTGCTAAAAGTCTTTCATAACACGCTGCATTACTCACGATAAGATGCATACAAGTGGAACTAATATAAATATAAATATTAATCACGACGTGCAGACATCTTTACGAAAGGTGAAAATAATGTTATCTTTTTCAAAGAGGATCTCATATAAAATGTATGAGAAGTACACAAGATAAAGGTGGGAATTAAAGAAAAATGGAGCGGGGAAATATACAACTCAAGTAATTTAATTGAGAGAATGGTGCTTAATCGTGCCCCCTTAAAGCTTCTATTTAAGTAGAAATACCGACATCAATAAAACACATTAAGAGTAAACGGGAACAAATACAATTAGTCCAACCTACTCTACACATACAAGCTAATCGTTCCTTTCCCTAAATACACCGTAAGTTAAGGTAACGGTGAAGAGAACATAAACATAACTATTCCATTACTTCCAAACTTCTTGCACAACTTTTCGAACTTCATGGAACTCGCTGAAGAAATTGGTCTTCAGCGTCAGACGCCGATGAGACTCTTAATTCAATGTGGTCTTGGAGGTAATGACTGTTCAGGGCTTCAGGCATGAATGGACACACCGTACTAAGTGGACAGCGAGTATTTGTATTTCTGATATATTATAGTCTTTCATTTGTTCACTATCCATTGGTTCCACTTTTATGTCGCAATGCCAGTCTCGCGCTAATGGAACAAATAAGAAATGGAATGACAAAAACTATTCAAAGCCTCTCTCTCTCTCTCTCTCTCTCTCTCTCTCTCTCTCTCTCTCTCTCTCTCGCTGAATTCATTTATCCTGCGTTGTCAACCTTGTATCGTGACATTACTCAAACAAAAAAAAAAATAAATAAATAACAAAATAAAGCCAATACCGTGACAACACTCAGATGGATTAAAATAAAAACTAAATAAATAACAAAATAAAGCCAATATCTTGACTTTTTGCTAATTTTCTCACAATTCATTTACTTCTGAGGTTCCCGATTTCCATTGCCGTAACGACATTTTTAACTACAAATAAATAAATAAAGGTATTTGTCGCGGTAGGGAATGCGGATGAAAGAGTCACTAATTATTACCTGTCACTGCCTAATGACTGCTCGACAGAGGACGCTAATAAGCGACGACGAGGTGTCACGTAATTCACGCCTGAAGCGAAAGAGTAATTGCGTCAGCCTGAAACAAAGGACTGGCGTGTAATTACCCCCGAATGATTTTAATTCCCTAACTATTTATACACATATTTTGGCGAGTTGATTGCATGACTGATAAATTGCATGACTGATAATCACATTGTAAAATAACAATTCAAATCCATTAAAAAACTGATGTAATGTAATGTAATCTTTTTATCACTAAGAGCTGAAATTAATAATTGAATTGAATATAGAATTTAGGCCAAAGGCTAAGCACTGGGACCTATGAGGCCATTCAGCGCTGAAACGGAAATTGACAGTGAAAGGTTTGAAAGGTGTAACAGGAGGAAAACCTCGCAGTTGCACTATGAATCAACTGTTAGCAGAGGGTGGAAAGTAAGATGGAAGAAAGAGGATACGGCTGAAAAGTGCTCCAGCGCTCGGCCAGGATTCGAGCCATGGCTTAGTTTCAAAACTAGGACAGACAGTGACTCGCACACCCGGCTATCATGAGAGATATAAAGTGATATTGACTTTGCTGTGCGTATTCTTGCGTGAAATAAGTAATTACATGTACAGTAAGCTCTCTCTCTCTCTCTCTTTATATATATATATATATATATATATATATATATATATATATATATATATTATATATATATATATATATATATATATATATATATATATATATATATAAATTTCTGACTCACATCAGGATCGAACCCGGGTCTTTCAACTGAAAGACAAGACTGCCAACCAAGCCACAACTGAAAGACCTGTGTTCGATCTTGAAGTGAGTCAGAAACTGATTTCTGTGTCACACGTGACTGTGTGTTGACTATTTCTAAAATATATAAGTATATATATATATATATACATATAAACAGTATGTGGATATACCTACAGACACACACACACACTATATATATATATATATATATATATATATATATATATATATATATATATATATATATATACATATATAATGTACATTTTGAGAAACAACGTTTCAGACTGAAAAGGAGTTCATCTTTAATCCCGTTCTAAAAAACTACCATATTAGCCTCACTCTTTCCTTTCCACAATCACTTCGCAGCAAAATCCGCATTAAACCTCAGTGTCTCTAACTTCTTTTGAGATGACAATAAAGCCCTGTTTCTCATGAAGTTGAGCCAGCTGTATTTAATCCCCATCCACACACGACTCAAAAAACAAAAAAAAGGAATATGGGGAAATATTTAAATCTTGCTCATAAGTTAAATGCCACATTGCTTTAGAAATACATACATAAATATAAGTACATATATATAACATAAATACAGAAGCGATTCACGGGCATAGCAAACTTAACCTTACTGGCATCTTCCAAAGGGATCACTTCTCCCTAAGCAACCCCCCCAAACACACACAAACACACATATATAGATATGTGTGTGTGTCTGTGGGCATTTATATGCCCACATACATACCCAAATACCCTGACCGGCCAAAGAGGAGACAACAACCAAACAAACAATGATTTACGCCAGAGAAAAGTGGGAGCCATTACTGCCAACCTTTTAAAACCAAACCATTCCTCTCTCTAGCCCCCTGTGTATGGCACAGAGCCGAACAGCCGGAGCGATTCAGCTCCCTGAATTAATTGCTCCGCTGGGAGACTCTCCTTCCTCGACCGTATATAATAGGAGGGAGGACATGGCTGCGCCGAGATCCTTCTCCTGAGATCCTGCGGCGTTGAAAACAGGATAGGAAGGGGGCGGGGGAGGGAAAGGATGGGAGAGGGGGGGGGGGTTCCTGTATTGTCCTCGCCTGGCGAATGTCATACTGTGACTAATGTTATGCTGAGAGATGGCTCTGCGCGAACTGTTAATAAGCAATTCGCGAGATAAGTTTAATTTTTTATTCGAACAGAATGTTTCCTTGGGTCAGATTCGTCTCTCTCTCTCTCTCTCTCTCTCTCTCTCTCTCTCTCTCTCTCTCTCTCTCTCTATATATATATATATATATATATATATATATATATATATATATATATATATATATATATATATAGATATATGTATCTATCATCTGTCCATATTTTACCAGTGAACAGGGCCACAGAAGGAAGTGCTCGAAATATGACGTTCATACAGTGTTTTATGGGCCTTTTTATCTTCATATTAGACTGTTGTATTACAGTAAAAGACATTCATATGCATGTGTGTGTATATATATATATATATATATATATATATATATATATATATATATATATATATTCCTCGCTTCTGTTAATCACGCATCATAGCACACATTATTTCCCTGTAACTAACTAAATCAATGTATTTTCTCTCTCTCTCTCTCTCTCTCTCTCTCTCTCTCTCTCTCTCTCTCTCTCTCTCTCTCTCTCTCTCAATATAATTAAACGAATAGCTTTCTCTTCCTGGCAACATCAAAATAAATGCCGCTCTACCAATACTCACAATATTCTCTCTCTCTCTCTCTCTCTCTCTCTCTCTCTCTCTCTCTCTCTCTCTCTCTCTCTCTCTCTCTCCATCACTTTACACCGAATTCACTTCTTTAAAACGTTCAGCTCATTCAATCCTTTTCTGACCAACTCGTTCAACAAGAAAAAGCCTGCAAATAACGACATTAATTCCATAATCAGCTAATCCCCTGAATACAAATAGGTTAAGATAACTAATAAAATTACAGTTTATGCAATTAAATCCCAAAGTCAAGAATTTAATTAGTTACAGTAAAATTTACAATTAACTAGACTTGTAGCATCAAAGCTCTGAAAAAAAAAACAGTTAAAATATTTATTTAGGTTTCCCAAAACAGAGAATAATAGTTGTGAGAGAGAGAGAGAGAGAGAGAGAGAGAGAGAGAGAGAGAGAGAGAGAGAGAGAGAGAGAGAGAGAGAGAAATTGGTTTATAATAGAAAACTTTACAAAACCCCCAACAAAAAAAAAGGGGAAAGATTGTGAAAGTAACTCCCATTGACATTTCGAAGTTCATGCGCAACGCTATTTTAAATTTCATGTCATATATCCATTAGCTCTTTCCGGTATTCAACTCGTCACACTTACAGAATATTTAATTTTTTTTATTAACTTCTAGACAATTTAAGAATATTTTATCACTCAAATACCAATTGAATGTTCTTCCCCTGTTCCAAGACTTTTTCCGTTTGCTATAATGTTTACCGTAACTGATAAATAAATAGAAAATAAATGTAAGTAAATTATCAAATACAAGAATAGTATTATGACAGTAATGCATTGCATTATTTCAAATATAACATTCAAAAGAAATTTTACCCGCTCGGAAGTGTATCCAGCAAAGCCTTCTATTAAATATTTCTTAAATGACTTCTCAAGGAAAGCCAGAATTACGATAGCGATCATGACACAAATCTAAACACATCAGAATTTCCGAAAAGATAAGCAAAGACTCGGGGTCTAATCCAGTGACATTTTAGTGGTAAGTCGGACCCGTACCTATTTCGGGACACCCATGAAGCGTTTTGGGAAAGTAGACGGTGGGCTAAAACCGGATTCTCTGGGGAGGGTCTTTTTTTTTTTTTTTTTTTGACGTAAAGGATTTGGAGTTCCGAACCTAATTGTAAACAGCATCTTGACACGAGAGTTAAAACTGTCAATAGAATTAAAAATGGCTTGAAAAATAATAAAACTTTTGTGGAAAAGACTTAGTTTAAAAGCTAATTTACTATAAAAATATTTAACACACTACATATATATATATATTATATATATATATATATATATATATATATATATATATATATATATATATATATATATATATATATATATACTGATGCTAGAGAGAGAGAGAGAGAGAGAGAGAGAGAGAGAGAGAGAGAGAGAGAGAGAGAGAGAGAGAGAGAGAGAGAGAGAGACCCTGACAACATGATTTCCGTCCTAAAGTTGTAATACGCTCGGGAAGAAATGACTAAAATAAAACTCCTTTTAAAGGATAATAAATAACAGGCCTTTTGTAACGCGGCTACAATTAACTTCACGGATGAAGACCCTACCTAACCTACAGGCGAGAGCGTGACGGCCAATCAGAAAATATACAGAAACGCGAAATTATTAGATAAAAGTTGAACAAAAGTCCCTTCAAGTACACAAGAATCTATCGAGTGAGTCGAGTCCCGTCGAAATACAGCTATTGGGATTGTAATGACTGCGCTAAGGGCCCCCCCTCATCAGATATAAGGAATTTACTGCGTGGGTCACGTGACACGTCCCGTTCAAATAAAATATTGGGAATTTTATACATATGTTAAACAGGTTACTCTAATGGTCGAATAATTCATGAAAAAAAATCTCTGGAGTCTAAATCATTATACAAAGCTTATTCGTCGACTAAGATAATTTATTATTGCGTGGGTCACGTGACACGTCCCGTTCAAATAAAATATTGGGAATTTTCTACACATTCATTACAGTTTATTGTGATGGTCGAGTCATTCATCATGAACAAATATCTCTGGAGTCCAATTCATTATACAAAGTTTATTCTTCGACTAAGGATAATTTTTTATTGCGTGGGTCACGTGACACGTCCGGTTCAAATAAAATGTTGGGAATTTGACGCACATTTCAAACAATTTATTCTGATGGTCGAGTCATTCGTGAATAAATATCTCTGGGGTCTGATTCATGATTCATTATACAAAGTTTATTCTTCGACTGAGGATAATTTTTTATTGCGTGGGTCACGTGACACGTCCCGTCCAAATAAAATATTGGGAATTTTGTACAATTTTTAAACAGTTTATTCTGATGGTCGAATCATTCAAGAATAAATATCTCTGGAGTCTAATTCATTATACAAAGTTTACTCGTCGACTAAGGATAATTTATTATACAGATCATACCGCTTCCTTCTTGAATGGTTAGATCGTTTACCGAGGGATACTCGGTATCCTTATTGATTTTACAATGCATGCAACGATAATATTGTGAAAGTGTATTTTATCTTTACAGTCTATTACTTCTTTGCTAGGCACGTCAGTCAAAATATTTAATCATTTCCAGTCCGCTATCTTGACCTGGCATCTTGAATTTCAGCCCTCTCCTGCATTCAGTAAATTCTATTACATAATTCAAAAGAACAGTTATCCACTTATATATAAATACAGCATATATGAAATACAATTTTCTTTAGGTATATTTAATGATTCCTAAACCACAATAAATGTGCCTCGCTGACCACATTATTCCTAAATACATATAAAAGAATTTATGATTTTCATCTCTCCATTTTTTCTCCCTTTTAACAAATGGGCACTTCATTCTTTGAAAGCTTTGTAAGTTAATATTCTGTTTATGTATACTGTTCCATACTGATTGATTGATTTATTGGCTTATCCAACTGGCGTCACTCATAAGTCATCGACACCGGCCTGTAGTTCCTCGTTGGCCGGGTCGACATCGTTCTCGGCTAGCACTTTGCTGGGCCTGCGTTCGATTCTCCGACCGGCCAATGAAGAATTAGAGGAATTTATTTCTCGTCATAATGTGGTTCGGATTCCACAATAAGCTGTAGGTCCCGTTGCTAGGTAACCAATTGGTTCTTAGCCACGCAAAATAGGTCTAATCCTTCGGGCCAGCCCTAGGAGAGCTGTTAATCAGCTCAGTGGTCTGGTTAAACTAAGGATATACTTACTCTTTGACACCGTCCTGTTCATTATGAATATTCGCTTATTCTGATAATAATAATAATAATAATAATAATAATAATAATAATAATAATAATAATAATAATAATGAAAGCAAACCTTAGAAATCCCTCTAGGGTTGGCTTTCAATATTATTATTATTATTATTATTATTATTATTATTATTATTATTATTATAATACTGAAAGCCAACCACAGAAATCCCTCATTGACGCCAACATTTCCTTTCCCTATTAAGACTATTAAACAATCCTTGGTCCAAACGGTTTACATAACAACCTCTACTACAGCAACCAGCCAAGGACGCGACCAGATGTCCTTGGAACCAAAGGGAAAAAGGCACATATTCATATTTATGCTTATCCTCCAGTGAATGTCCTACGTCCGCAGGACTTCCAAGACCCATCCTGTTTCAAATCCTATGCCACACTGACACATAAAGACGTCTCTACAACAGGTTAAGTCTCTGTCTGATAACCACAACGGGTTTTACGAGGGTATGGAGAGATAAGGCGGTCCCCTTGGAAAGAGAGAGAGAGAGAGAGAGAGAGAGAGAGAGAGAGAGAGAGAGAGAGAGAGAGCAGAGAGACAGAGAGAAGCAAGAGATGGGGAGAATTGATAGACCATTAGCATAGAGAGAGAGAGAAGCAAGAGATTATCACAGCATAGCATACAGAGATTGAATGCATAAGAGAATGGGAGGGGAGAGATAAGAGAGAGAGAGAGAGAGAGAGAGAGAGAGAGAGAGAGAGAGAGAGAGATTACTCAAAGTATATCAAATATGACTGAAGCGAGAGCAGGGGAAGGATGATTTGATAGAACATTACAGAGAGAGAGAGAGAGAGAGAGAGAGAGAGAGAGAGAGAGAGTTATTACTCAAAGTATATCAAATAGAGACTGAAGCGAGAGCAGGGAAGGAGGTTTTGATAGAACATTACAGAGAGAGAGAGAGAGAGAGAGAGAGAGAGAGAGAGAGAGAGAGAGAGAGAGAGAGACCATATCTAAATACACCAGGCGTGTACCGCAGATGCTCTTCATATGTCGAAAAATCGGAACTCTTATCAAAGGATTCAGGTTTAGACAATTTACAATTATCCATGACGAGCGCAAATCACGTTGAATAAAGTTACCTTCCCATTAATCAGGTATTTCCTAATGATAGATTAAAGGTGTTCTCGTATTTATTCAAGTGTTCGCTCGCAATGAAGAAACAGAATTTATCTCACGACATATCTCACTCGCTGGCGTCTGAAGGCTACGTGGTAGAAATTATCCACTTAGAGCAAAAGAAGTAGTTGCATTAAAATTAAATCGTGCACACGGAATTACAAAGGGAAATAAAATAATTTTTCTAAATGTCGGATGAAGAAAGGAATGTGAGAGACAAAAAATGATCGTTCAGAATAAAAAAATTTTTATTATTATTATTATTATTATTATTATTATTATTATTATTATTATTATTATTATTATTATTTATTGGAGAGCAAATCCACAGTTATGTATATGTACACATATATTTAAAGATGAATCAACATAGGTAGCTTTCGGGAACTTGTTCGGTTACCCTTTTCAATTGAAAAGGAGAACCCAACAAGTTCCCGAAAGCTTTCTATATTGATTTGTCTTTAAATATATGTCCATATACATAACTGTGGATTTGCTTCTCCATTTCAAGACTCATGTTACTATGAGTATTTTTTAATTGGATTGATGGATAGATGGACGTATGATATTTAGGGCAAAAGCCCAGGCACTGGGGCCAAGAGGGTCATTCAGCGCCGTAATGAAGAGAAAATAAATTATGTTAAAGTTATGAATTCATGAAGGAAATGATTAATAAATAAAATGAAGTGTATTATTATTACTACTATTATTATTATTATTATTATTATTATTATTATTATTATTATTATTATCATCATTATTCAGAAGAGGAACCCTATTCATATGGAACAAGCCCACAGGGTCCACTGACCTGAAATTCTTTAAGCTTCCCAAGAATATGGTGTCATTAGAAAGAAATAAAAGGAGGCAAAGGGAAAAATAGAAAGACATCTCACTTATCAAGAAAAATAATTAACTAACATATAAATACACAAAATGTAAGTAAATCATCAAAATGCAAGGAGAATTGTATTCGGGCAGTAATGCATTGCATCTCCGCTTAAACTTTTGAACTTCCAGTTGGACGACATCCTCAGGAATCATGCAAAATGAGATATTTCATGCACGTTAAGGAACGATTTGTAAAAGCCGATTATCCTTATAAGGCGATAATACACTGGAAGCAGAAACTGCCTTGGTAATATCTCACGTTAAATATCATTATACTGAAAGCCTCAAACATTGACAAATTATCGAGGGATTTCATTCAGATAAAGCCTTCATAATCCTCTAACAGTTATGGACACAAAAATAAGTAAGTAAATAAATATACACAAACATACATATCGTATATATACGCTAATAAAACAAGAAATAAATTTGATCACAGAATTATACAAAGGAAACTGTGTGTGTATATATATATATATATATATATATATATATATATATATATATATATATATATATATATATATATATATATATATACACACACAATACGAATATGTAAAATTAACTGAGGATTTTATTCATTTAACGCCTTCATAATACTCCAATGGATATGTGCGGAAAACGAGTACCTAAATAAATTATGCACAAAGAGTATAAAACCCATAAAACAATCTAAAAGCACGGTTCAAAAATAATAACGTATACATCTTCAAGACAAATATATAAAACATGAAAACACTAAAATCAAAACATCGCAAAACGACATTCAAGAACGCGCAAGAAAGTCAAAGATGGTTATAAGCGGCAATAGCGCAAGTGACACACCGCTTACGGAACAGGTCAAACGGCCACATTCTTCCAAAGGTGAAGGATATATGTCGCTGGCCTGAATAAAAGGGAACAGCCGCCGGGGTGTACAGAAACGAGCACACAAGAAACACATGGGGATGCTCTCGAGTCCTTTATACGACCTTAATTCAACGAGAGAGAGAGAGAGTCTGAACCTCAGATGAATTGCTTCTTTTTAATGTTGGGTGTGTAACCAGTGTAGAATTCAATTTGCGAGGGCTAGAAATAACGCTTTCCTGAGGGGATACGGCTGGAAATCCAGTCCGGAATTATTTAATAATTTCCAGAGGGGATTAGTCTGGAATACCATCTGGGATTATTTATTAATTTCCAGAGGGGATTAGTCTGGAAAACCAATCTAGGATTATTTATTAATTTCCAGAGGGGATTAGTCTGGAATACCATCTGGGATTATTCAATAATTTCCAGAGGGGATTAGTCTGGAAATCCAGTCCGGAATTATTTAATAATTTCAAGTTG
Organism: Macrobrachium rosenbergii; assembly: GCF_040412425.1. Taxonomy (NCBI): domain Eukaryota; kingdom Metazoa; phylum Arthropoda; class Malacostraca; order Decapoda; family Palaemonidae; genus Macrobrachium; species Macrobrachium rosenbergii. Next base: position 29,120,885 of record NC_089787.1, on the reverse strand, counting down.
TGATTAGCCTGGAACTCCAGTCCGAAATCATTTAGTAATTTCCAGAGGGGATTAGTCTGGAAATCCATTTCGGGACTATTTAATGATTCTTTAAAGTGTAAACAGTCTAGCAATTCAGTCGTAGATGACTTGACTTAAAAAAAAAAACTAAAACCCAAAAGTCTATAAAAAAATCTTTCAGGGGGGAGAAACATTTAAAAGAAAAAACTTCCAGACAAATGGAAAAAAAAAAACAACTGAATAAGTGAATAACTTGGAACTCCAGTCTTAGATATCTGGAAAGAGTTTCCTCTGCGGAGAAGACTACCTGGAATCACGGGTGAGAGGACTGGAAATAAATATTTTGAAGCAGTAAGCAGTAAGAGACGAGCTGGAAAAAGAAAAGAAAAAGTTACAGCGAAAATAACCTGGAAATATTTTCTTTTGAGAGGGAAACAGCAAGAAATCCCACGCAAAGATGACTGGGATTTTTTTTTTTTTTAAAGGAAGACTATTTGACCTTCTGCTTCGGACTGACTGACAATAGTTCTTTAAAAGTGAACAGTGAAATTCCAGTTTGGGGGTAACTGGAAAATGACCTCTCCAAGGAGTGTCTGGAACTCCAGTCCAAGACGATTAAAAATAAAAACCTGGAATTCCAGTCGAAAAGAATGGTCTGGAAAGAATTTCATAAATATTTAAAGTTTAAACTTCCAGTCCGAGTTGACTTTAGAACATTTCCTCGAAGAGGGTCTGAAACGCAGCACAGAAATGACCATCAAAAACAAGTGAAAAAATGCGCCGAAGTTTCTTCGGCGCAATCGAGTTTTCTGTACAGCCGCTACAGCTTATAATCACAGCCACCGAAAACAGATCTATCTTGCTGTGGTCTCTGTATAATGCTGTATGAGCCGCGGCCCATGATACTTTAACCACGGCCCGATGTAGCCTATGATATATGGCTGCCAGAAGCACGATTATGGCTAATTTTAACCTTAAATAAAATAAAAACTACTGAGGCTAGAGGGCTGCAATTTGTTATGTTTGATAATTGGAGGGTGGATAATCAACATGTCAATTTGCAGCCCTCTAGCCCCGGTAATTTTTAAATTATATCGTTGCGTCTTCAAAGATGGGCACAGCCTGGAAATCCAGCTCAAGACGGCAGATACGGTCTTATTTAAAGACTTAGAAAGTACTCAGTTTCAACCCAAGATAATAAAAAAAAGGACAAATAAAGGCCCGAATTTACAGACGAAACACGGAAACTGAACTGTGATGTACAAAAAACCGCATTCTAGCCATAGATTTGATTGGTCAGGAAAAAGGATGGAAAATTCGATCAGATAAAACAGCCCTGAGCCTATAATAGCTTCCTTAGCGTCCACTGACGAAGTACCTGGTTAACCACAATGTTCAGGGCCGCCGTAAAGGTTTGGGAATAGAGCTGAGAAAGCTAAAATTTCATTGCTAAGAGAAAGTTTGTATTGCAGAGAAAGAAGCGCAGCGCAAGGGCAGACATTTAATCGCGAAACATAAAATTGCAGCCTTTGTTTCTCGTGGCAAATAAGTTAGTAAGAAAGTTCACTATATACATAAACTGTGTGTGTCTATAAAAATACTGGATACGAAAAATTTTAATAAAACATACACAAATCAGTCTTAAAATTGCAGCCTCTATTTCTCGTGGCAAATAAATTAGTAAGAAAGTTCACTATATACATAAACTGTGTGTGTGTGTGTGTCCATAAAAATACTGGATGCAAAAAATTTTAATAAAACAAACACAAGCCAGTCTTTTTAAAAATCTCCACAAGATAATGTACAAATGGTTAATAACGTTTTCATTATTCTGAGTCTACAAATGGATAATGTTAACACATCGGCAGTCAAAGATTAAACCACTGAGAGATACACCCCACAAAACTGTTATCAATGGTTTTGCTACAAACCGTGAACACATCTACAAAATCCTTACAGATGTCTGCTTTTGAAAAAAATTATTCTTGAAGAAGCAGCAGCAGTAGCAGTCGTAGTAAAAATAATAATTTTTTTAAATGTTGCTGGAATTTCCTTTATGATCCTCCCCTGCTTTACTGGTAGGAATTGAATTGAATATAGAATTTAGGCCAGACGCCAAGCACTGGGACCTATGAGGTCATTCAGCGCTGAATCGGTAATTGACAGTAAAAGGTTTGAAAGGTGTAACAGGAGGAAAACCTCGCAGTTGCACTATGAATCAACTGTTAGGAGAGGGTGGAGAATAAGATGGAAGAAAAAGAATATGAAAGGAGGTACAGTAAAAGAGACGAAGCTTTACTGGTAGGTAACAACCTGACAACCTCCTGGATTCCATCCCGTCGGGTACACAGATCATACTTTAATATTATTTCCAAGATTATTCAAATCTTAACCCAAAGAAAAGTAATATATAAAGAATAAAAATGTACAAAAATCAAACTGACTTTTTCCTTACCCTCCATTAATAAAATGTATAAAAAGGACAGGAAAATATATAAAAAATTTACAGGCTGCTCCAGGAACAGAATCCCGTGCTGGTATGAGGTCAAATCCAAAGCAAAAAACAACAAATGTATAAAAAAATACAAGAAGTACAAGCATTTCTTCACTTGCAAAAACACTAATTTTTTATTATTATTCATGCCTGTGCGCTTATTAACCGCTTCAAAACAGTACTTAACAACTTCCTCTTGCGTTACATTAAGCCTATCATTAACACAGCCATAAACCTTAGGGAATTTCTAAGAAAATAACTACTGCGC
>NC_089787.1:29020623-29113123 GCF_040412425.1 Macrobrachium rosenbergii | reverse complement strand
AAACACCCAAGACCGAGTCTACTTCAGCAGGCATCAGAAGGTTCTCATTCCCAGCAAGAACAACGGAATCCTTGTTTGTTGAGCTTATCTGTCCCGACAGGGCAATAAATCCTAACAAGTACAGAGCGTATACAACTTTCGCGCACTTGGCATACCCAGAGTTTTGCATATCCTACCCAGCGCTTTGCACACCCCGTTTTACTTATCCTTAGCTTTGCATGTCCAGAGCTTTGCATATCCTTAGCTTTGCATGCCCAATATTTTGCATACCCAAAGCTTTGCATGCCCAGAGCTTTGCATACTCAGAGCGTTGCTTGTCCAGAGCTCTGCATACCCAGAGCTTCGCATGCCCAAAGCTTTGCATACTCAGAGCTTCGCATGCCCAAAGCTTTGCATACCCAGAGCTTTGCATGCCCAAAGCTTTGCACACCTATAGCTTGCATACCCAGAGTTTTGCATGCCCAGAGCTTTGCTTACCCAGAACTCTGCATACCCAGAGCTTTGCATATCCAGAGCTTTGCATACCCAGAACTCTGCATACCCAGAGCTTTGCACACCCATAGCTTTGCTTACCCAGAGTTTTGCATACCCAGAGCTTTGCATACCCACAGCGGCAACACGATCGAATCGTGCGTTGGCTGGGCATGAGTCATATATACCCTGCATGCTTGGAAATGCCTTCCCTGACATTTTAGGCAACAGAACAGGGCAAATGTCAAGATAACGAAGGAATGGATTATGGTAAAGTGATTCAGGGCGAAGGGAAAAAATAAAATTTGCAAAGTATAAAGAAGGGTAAATATAAGACTTTTTTGTTTTGCTTCCAACTTCTTCTTAGCTATATGGAGGCATTTGTGGTCAGTGTCAAATCGAGACATAAGACACAAAATGACCATTCAACAGTATAATAATAACGATAATAATAATAATAATAATAATAATAACACAGCTAGTAATATTATCAGTGTCAAAGACGTAATAAACAGATTAAAGATAAAAAAAACATAATACATACCCACTCATTGATCCATTACGCTCCTACCGATCGAAAGTGGTGATATTTTAGATGATCCAACGACAGGGGACTTTTGAAAAAAAAAAAAAAAAAAAGTTAAGTATACCTTAGTTTAACCAGACCACTGAGCTGATTAACAGCTCTTCTAGGGCTGGCCCGAAGGATTAGACTTATTTTACGTGGCTAAGAACCAACTGGTTACCTAGCAACGGGACCTACAGCTTATTGTGGAATCCGAACCACATTATACCGAGAAATGAATTTCTATCACCAGAAATAAATTCCTCTAATTCTTCATTAGCCAGTAGGAGAGTCGAACGCTGGGCCAACAGCGTTCTAGGCGACAGCTCTACCCACCCCTCCAACGAAGAACTAATAAAGAAAAATAAATATAATCAACCCAAAAGAGAACCTGAAGTAAATTTAGAGCTAATAAATAACAGGAAAAAATTATAATTACAAAAATTTAGCGTTAGCATAACCACCAATTCTTTGATTTACTACCCAAACCTAACTGGTTTATTAACTTAAAAAAACCACACCTCAATAACGGCCAAATACCAACCCTTCCCCGGACGCAACTTCAGAGGGTATAACTTCATAAGGTAAACAGATTTATAGCCCTCAAATTGCAACCAGTTTGTTGTTAATTCCGAGCCACTCAAACAAACAACCACACAGCAACAGCAATATGGTCTGCAATTTCTCAACGGGGCTGATAGCGATCTGAGAATGGCTTCTTTTCACGGGAGAGCTGAAGAAGCTTCAGCAACTTGAGTCTCGCTTCCTTGAACAACACTTCGACACTTTGAGATGGAAAAGGTGTTGAAACAGGTGGCTTGATAAATATCTCATTATACGGAAATAATGAGCTTTGAAGGTCTAATTAACATTCATGAATTAACGTCGGTGAGTCAGGGTCTGAATTTAATTTGGAATTTCAAGTTTTAAAGTATATTTCAAAATATGTTTGTTTGTTGTAGATAATCAATATATATTTCCTAACAGTGTAAACATACATACATACATATATATATATATATATATATATATATATATATATATATATATATACCTACACACACACACACACACACACACATATATATATATATATGTGCGCATGCGCATACGTATATAAATGTACTTACTGGAGATCACCTATAAATCAGTAACAGAAAACATCGATCACCTATAAATCACAAGGTCAACTACTTATCTTCTTCGAGAATGTACTAATGTACAAAGTGGTCGGGAAAAAAATCATTACGGACACCGTTCAACACCTGCATAAAAACTTAAATATTAAACATTCCCAAATTCTACAGCATCAGTTTTCAATGACAACGATTATTTTACTCACGTCAAATCTCCGACCTGAAACCAGTCAAGCTTAACTACAGAGAACTTCTCTGTAGTTTATTGTTTAAATCTTTAAAAATGTCCTTACTTTTTCTCAATCAAATACATTGCAGATTTAGAGCCAGTGGGATGTCATAATATCATAAAAACAAACAGTAAACCAAGTACTAAGGTGTGTCAGCTTTTTTATCAAGTTGTTACTTTCCAACAATTTCTACCGAGTCTACAAAATTAGGGTTTACTGAATATACGATTTATGTGAAAGTAAATGCAAAACATTTGTAGAGTATGAATTTTATAAGAACAGAGAGGAATGTCAAGATTCATTATTATCTTAAAAACTGCAAATTCTGTCAAGCCATCTCATAAATAAAAAAAAAAAACGCAACTAAGCTATTCTACAGAAATCAACTCGCTACGGTTAGGCGTTTAGCAATGACAACTAGTAAATTCTTTAGCAATGACAACTAGTAAATTCTTTAGCAATGACAACTAGTAAATTCTTTAGCAACGACAACTAGTAAATTCTTTAGCAATGACAACTAGTAAATTCTTTAGCAATGACAACTAGTAAATTCTTTAGCAACGACAACTAGTAAATTCTTTAGCAATGACAACTAGTAAATTCTTTAGCAATGACAACTAGTAAATTCTAAGAAAATGAACACATAAAGTTCAAACAGAGGTCAAACAAAACCACAATTAGAAAACACAAATAAAATCAGACCAAAGGAAAAAAACATAATATCCAATATGTCCAGTGCCCCTGAGAGAGAGAGAGAGAGAGAGCTGAGCAAACCAACAAAGGAAGAACATAATATACAACTAAATATGAAAAACATCCAAAATATACATCTCAGCTCCACCAGAGAAGTTTGGGACAACAACAACCACTAGATAATCCTAATATAACCAACTCGACAAAAATAAAAAGGCTAAATGAGAGAGAGAGAGAGAGAGAGAGAGAGAGAGAGAGAGTGGGATTTACATTCTTTCTCCGGACCGCTACATGTTCCCAATACCCAAGACGACCTTGCCTCTGGCGGTTATCCTACCTATGAAGTATCTCTCTGCCCAAGAGTGCCCTCCTCGTCCTCCTCCTCCTCCTCCTCCTCCTCCTCTTCCTCCTCCTCCTCCTCCACCAGGCCTTCCTGCTGCTCATGCATTGCGATCCATCATCTATTACCATCATCAGTTGAACGAGATGATGATGAGACGAGTATCATACGGGATGACGGCGAGATGACAGCACCTAACCCTAAATGAAGATATGATGTCATTATTGAGGTTCCTCCACTTCTAGAGCACAGGAGGAGGAGGAGTAGAAGAAGAAGAAGAAGAAGAAGAAGAAGAAGAAGAAGAAGAAGCAGAAGGAGGAGGAGGCGCCTTTGAATTGAGGCAGAGGGTGTGGGTGGGGGGAAGTGACCTAGGACGGACGGACGAACGGCCCTCTACCGCCATTCCTTTCTCTGACCACGTCCTTGCCAACATTGTGTGTGTGTGTGTGTGTGTGTGTGTGTGTGTGAAGCTGTTGGCTGCTGCCGCCCGCCGCCGTCTCGATGGCCTTGCCACTAAACAACCTTCCAGACGCCCACCCATGCTTCTTCCCCTCCCTCCCCCTCCCCGCCGCCCACACACCCACACTCACTCACTAACCCATTTTAATCCGGTACCTCTTGAGGCGCGCGCGCACACACACACACACACATACACGTCTCGTTAAGTCATGTTTTCGTTCACGCCTGTTATCTTCGCTTTCGGGTTGCAGTAGGTCGGGAATTTTATCAGTACTATTAGAAAAATATTATCGTCATACTTGTAATCAACATTTTAACTCATTTTATTAATATTACTTCCAATATTTTCACTGGGGGAAAGAAATCCACAATTTTGTACGGGCACAGAGATTTATTTTTAAGTATGTGGACCTATACGTAAGTGTGGATTTGTTTCTCAATTTCAAGACTCATGCTACTAAGAGTATTTTCTAATTATTATTATTATTATTATTATTATTATTATTATTATTATTATTATTATTATTATTATTATTATTATTATTATTATTATAGGAAATCTACAAACACGCACATGGATAAAACCCAGTCTTCCACAGAAGAGAATGTTCGAATGTACAAAATATTAAAATATTCGACAAGAACTCCACTGCAATACACACATAAAACTAAATTTAAACAATAATAAAAAAAATATAAACACAAGGCTGACAGACACCAATCTGGAACACTGAGACAGTGTTCGTAATTCATGACGAAACATCGACATCACAAATCAAACTGGCTTCACCATGACTACAACATCGCATCCTATCATCAATAACAATATTCACTTTCACCTGTACGTTGTTATTCTGGTTCCCGATGCGGTAAAAACAGTTAATGCTAATTTCCCTTCCTTACCTGTCCGTTACAGGTAAGAAACGGATTCCATTCCGAGAAGGTTTACATATTTTAGTTTTCTGTAAACGAGAACTATTGTGCCGGCTTTGTCTGTCCGTCCGTACTTTTTCTGTCCGCCCTCAGATCTTAAAAGCTACTGAGGCTAGAGGGCTGCAAATTGGTATGTTGATCGTCCACCCTCCTATCATCAAACATACCAAATTGCAGCCCTCTAGCCTCAGTGGCCATAATCGTGCGTCTGGCAAAGATATAGGACAGGCCAACACCAGGCCGTGGTTAAAGTCTCATGGGCCGCGGCTAATACACCATTATACCGAGACCACCGAAAGATAGATCTTTTTTCGGTGGCCTTGATTATACGATGTACATAGAACTGGACTGCGCCGAAGAAACTTCGGAGCATTTTTTTTCTTGTTTCCTTCTGATACTAATCTTTCAGCACCAGAGCTGTAGATAAATCAAGTGAAGTATCATGGAATTCAAAGGTGAATTATGACTGCAGTCTCTGCATGTTTTCTTTTTCTTCCTTTAGTATTTTCTATTCCTTGGGAACTAGAAAATAATATAATTGCAACAATACTTGCCGCCAATCGGTAGAATTCTGTTAAAACGTCAATTGATAACCATCAGGTCGCATTTCCATTGCTCTTTTACCATTACTTTCTTGTTTTTCAGGAAATTGCAGTTTTCACAAAGAAAAGAATAGCTGGAGCTGTTGGGATGACACATTTACATATATGTGTATATATATATATGTGTGTGTATATATATATATATATATATATATATATATATATATATATATATATATATATATATATATATATAATATATATATATATATATATATATATATATATATATATATATATATATATAATGCGTGTGTGTGTATGTGTGGAGTTTGTTCGCAATAAGAAATGTGAAGATATACACAAGTGGCAAAAAGGTTGGTGTAGGTGAAAGGATGGATCAGATTATAAAGAGATGGTTTGGAAATGTGGAGAGAATTGACGATGATACCTTGGGGGAAAAGAGTGCAACAATGTTAGGGGAAAGATGATTACTACTTAGAGAGGGCATGTCAGATGGTGTGAAAGAGGTACCAGAAAGGAAACCTCTTAATATCCAAGAAGAGAATGAATGTAAACATCACGTACATGCACCCTCTGTGTTGGCGTACGAAGGAGGTATGTTGTGAAAGTGACACTGTACAGGAGTTCATGCACGACTCAGTAACTGAAATGTGAATACGTCATTGGCCGTCGTATTATTTTTTTCGCTGGAGCCTCGGACTCAGATATTATGGATAAAATAATCTTCCTCCAACCAGCGATTAAGAAGCGTAAAGAGAAATTGTCAACTCGAGTGACGTAACGGCTGACTTATGGACCTTCTGGTATAAATACCGCTTTTCTGTTACTCTTTCTCATTCATTACTTGCCTGAAGAGAGAGACAGTTGGTCTCTGAAATGTAGCATTTACTTTCTACACTTTGGCGCTTTTATGGGCTCCTTATATTTGCTGGAATACTATTTTAACAGAAAATATTTCATATATATATATATATATATATATACATAAATGAAATTCAAATATTAAAACAACTGCAGTAGTAACTTCAACAACCATGACGTGGAACGAATCATCGATTCGCTACAGATCAAGAGACTGACAATAAGTATGTTTTTCCCCTGTAAACTATTGAAAACCTACATTTATATATATATATATATATATATATATATATATATATATATATATATATATATATATGAGACTAGATAATGAGATTTTAGCATAAATTCCTCGCCTTAGAGTGAAAATGTGACATCAGATTCATTTCCGCATCAGGTAATTCTGTCTGATTCAGAGAGAGAGAGAGAGAGAGAGAGAGAGAGAGAGAGAGAGAGAGAGAGAGAGAGAGAGAGAGAGAATTTGAACGTGGCTATGGAATTACTGGGTGTGGGAGATGATAAAGCAAAAAGAAACATTAAATTCATGGCTCGAGAAAAACCATTACCATAAAAACGAGAAAGAAAGTCCATTACCTCACTATGCAAAGCCTACAAAAAGCAAAAAGGCTAGAGAAAGAAAGCCCATTACTTTACTACGTAAAGCCTACAAAGAGTAAATGGTCCCATGAAGAAAGTCCATTACTTTATTATGCAAAGCCTACAAAGAGTAAAAGACACGTGAAAGGAAGCCCATTACTATACTATGCAAAGCCTATAAAGAGTAAATGGTCTCTAAATGGTCCCATAAAGAAAGCTCATTACTATACTATGCAAAGCCTACAGAGAGTAAATGGTCCCATAAAGAGAGCCCATTACTATAGTATGCAAAGCCTACAGAGAGTAAATGGTCCCATTAAGAAAGCCCATTACTATAGTATGCAAAGCCTACAGAGAGTAAATGGTCCCATTAAGAAAGCCCATTACTATAATATGCAAAGCCTACAAAGAGCTGGCCCCATAAAGAAAGCCCATTACTATACTATGCAAAGCCTACACAAAGTAAATGGTCCCATAAAGAAAGCCAATTACTATACTATGCAAAGCCTACACAAAGTAAATGGTTCCATAAAGAAAGCCCACTACTATACTATGCAAAGCCTGCAAAGAGTAAATGCTCCATTAAAGAAAGCCCATTACCATACTATGCAAAGCCTACACAGAATAACGGCCCCGAGTAAAAAAAGACCATTACTAATACTATGCAAAGCCTACAGAGAATAAAAGGCTTACACGAGGAAAAACGAGAAGAAAAAGAAGGTCATGACAATCCTACATACCTAAGTTACAACAACTTTGGAAGCTCGAATCATGACTATTTCTGACCAGAGAAAATTATCTATATACTTTCTCTTACAATATCCACTACATTTAATGTCTCTTAAACTTATAAGTTCTGAATATCCTCAATATTCACGTGAAATATCCACATTATTTCTCCGACACATCTCGAACACGGACATGAAATTAATATTCGGAATGCTTTTAAGTACCGTGCTACGAGGTAATGAAATAATTAATGAGTGACCCCTGGCCTATGACAATACGTTCCTTAAGAGATTTGCATTACTGACCTCCCCCCCCCCACCTCTCTCTCTCTCTCTCTCTCTCTCTCTCTCTCTCTCTCTCTCTCTCTCTCTCTGTGCAGACACCAAAGACACAAATATCGGAGAGCGAAGGTCAACTATCTTGCGACGAAAAACTCGAAGCCTTCATTCGGTAATGAGGTTATTTCCTGAGTGCATACGCGCGTGTACATGCGTGATTGCGCGCGCATTACCATAATCCCGCAGCAGTGCAAGGAATACAATCGACTGATAATAATGAAAGCTGATGAAAAATCAAATACGAAATTTAAGGACCCTCAGATTATGAACAATTACAGATGGGCAGACAGTGCATGGCCGCATGTATACATGCGCGCGCATTAGCATGATTCTGCAACAATACAATACATACAAACGAACGATAATAAAAACCAAGTAAAAATGCGTCGAATTCTTCGGCGCAATCGAGTTTTCTGTACTGCCGCTACGGTGTGTAATCAAGGCCACCGAAAATAGATCTATCTTTAGGTGGTCTCGGTATAATGCTGAATGAGCCGCGGCCCATGGACTTTAACCACGGGCCAATGGTGGCCTATCCTACAGTATATCGTTGCCAGAAGCACAATTATGGCTAACTTTAACCTTATATAAAATAAAAACTGCTGAGGCTAGAGGGCTGCAATTTAGTATGGTTGATGATTGGAGGGTGGATGATCAACATACCCATTTGCAGCCCTCTAGCCTCTGTAGTTTTTAAGATCTGAGGATGGGGGGCATACAAAGTGCGGACAGAAAAAGCGCGGACGGACAGACATAGCCGGCACAATAGTTTTCTTTTACAGAAAACTATAAAATGATGAAAAACCACACAATCCAAAGACCCTTAGATTTTAAACAACCACACATAAGGGCAGGCACAAACAAACGCCTAAGAATCACAACGGGGGGACACATGTGCTACAACAAAAATCCCAAGAACAAACAAACACCTTTAAACCAAACAGGCGTATATGGCATTTCTCAAAAGTCGCACCGACGCAGAATAGACGTTAACTAACGTAAGTAAACACGCCCAAGCCTTTATGGGTAATTTCTGGACATCCACAAAAGGCCCGTAATTGGGCCGGGAAGAGGGGGGGGCGGGGTGGGGGGAGACCCTCCTTGGCTGGGTCAGACCGCAGCCAGCAAGATGACTCAACGCTTTCAGTGTCATGCCTCCCATTATCACCGAAAAGGGGAAAACGAGAGAGAGAGAGAGAGAGAGAGAGAGAGAGAGAGAGAGAGAGAGAGAGAGAGAGAGAATGATGAAATATCTAAGTAACGTATTAACTTGTGTGTGTGTGTGTGCGAGAGTGAGAGAGAGAATAACGAAAAATTTAAGAAAAGTACGTAAAAATGTTTTAACTTAGAGAGAGAGAGAGAGAGAGAGAGAGAGAGAGAGAGAGAGAGAGAGAGAGAGAGAGAGAGAATGGTCTCACCAACCAGTGAGGATTTCCTCGTCCATACCCTTCGGTTTTGATGTATTTTGACGGATTACTTAAGAACATTCAAATCTTTTTGTTTTATTCTCTCTCTCTTTACTTCTCCTTCCCTCTTTCCACAGCAACTGCAACCCACAACAGACGACTAACAACTAGGTTCCTATTTACTCGCTTGTGTCAACAGAAGCACAAGGGAATTCTAAGGACACTCGCCCTCCTATTCCAGACCGGGATTCGAACGCTGGGCTTTCAGTGCAAGATAAACACGCCCAAGAAAGAGATTCTAAAATAACCATTTGTCTTCATAATTCTCTGTCGAGTAGTTTTAGTTCCGCGCATTTTCAAAACACTTTACAGTCACTTTACTCATTCATGAAGTCGTGGAAATTACCTGCATTTTGTCTCGTAATTGACATTTTTTCCCACCGGCGCAAAATGCGAGGGATTTTGAGCAGGACGCCATAATTTACGCGTCACTTAACACGGAAGTATATTTCTTTATTCATTTTGCCCACGAATATGAATTATTCCCGAGCGAAAATGCATAGGATTTTATATCCAACGTACCGCATTGTGTAGTCTATGACTCATGCTTAAATATATCTCAATTGGTATATTTCTTCTTTTGGAATGCTTCAACTAACAAGATAAAACCAGCTCTTGGTTTAGCTTAAATGTACCTCAATTGGTATATTTCTTCTTTTGGAACGTTTCAACTACAAAGATAAATCCAGGTCTTGGTTTAGCTTAAATGTACCTCAATTGGTATATTTCTTCTTTTGGAACGTTTCAACTACAAAGATAAATCCAGGTCTTGGTTTAGCTTAAATGTACCTCAATTGGTATATTTCTTCTTTTGGAACGTTTCAACTACAAAGATAAATCCAGGTCTTGGTTTAGCTTAAATATGCCTCAATTGGTATATTTCTTCTTTTGGAACGTTTCAACTACAAAGATAAATCCAGGTCTTGGTTTAGCTTAAATGTACCTCAATTGGTATATTTCTTCTTTTGGAACGTTTCAACTACAAAGATAAATCCAGCCCTTGGTTGACAAGTTGAAAAATAAATATATTATTCCGATTATTTTACGAATGCACACATCATAAACGCTACACAGACAACAGAACTAATAACGACTTCTATTTATAAGATGTATTTCATTGACGGCTAACAGACAGTAACAGAAGTTTTCATCTTGGCTGGGACACGTCAGGCCTCATTCCCTTGCATACCTTGCCATCAATTAAGGGACCCTTAATTGATGGCAAGGTGTGCAAGGGACACGTCAGGCCTCATTCCCTTGCACACCTTGCCATCAATTAAGGGTCCCTGCCTTAGGACAAAGGCCCGTGCCGGCATAAGGCCCGCTTAATTTGAACCAACCGAACCGACAACAATGCAAAGAGGCTGAGTAAATGTTGAGGTCTGGAGAGAAAACTGGAATGTAAACGGTTTTCAATTTACATTCCAGTGCAGTAAATTATTACTTCAATACGTTCCTAATTCAAAGACTCAGAATTTTAGTCTGTTCCAGATCCAGGAACCATTTTATTTATTTATTCATTTAAGATCCAGGAATAGGATTTTTAGAAAATTCCACAGCTATTAATCGGAAGCTTTGTTGATTTCTGATCCACGAATTACATTTCAATGGACATTCCATCAACGAATCGTCAGCAAAATCTGACGAACTTGTCACAAGAAAATAATCTGGATCATTATCAATTATTGTTAATTTAGTTATATTAACATTTTAACTGATATGAAGCAGATCTCAATACACAAATATAGTGCAATACACATACGTATGTTAGGTCTGAAAATTATTTGCGTGAAGCGTTGGTGTACGAGAATAGAGCAAATCTAACTTTCGGTTTAAAAGGAATGAAACATACAGAAAATACGACTAGAGAGAAAGGATTGCAGGGACCCACCTGATATCTGAGGATATCTGCAATATGGGTGTTCCTTCATTCAATATCAAGACAATTACTTACAGTATCTGTGATATATACAAAAATTATGCACAGTTATAATCAAATTATCACAGGATTCATAGATCCAGACAATAAAAAAATAAGTCAGAAAAATCAAAGATATCAAATTAATAACTTAAAAATTTCTTTGTCGCATCTTCCCGAACCGAATCAATATCATGATTCTGAAAAGCGTCCGGTCATTTTATAGCGACATTGATTAAGCCATGATGCAAAAGAAACCTACCCTGCTATTTAAATTTGGCACGTCATTAATAAACCCACAGAACCATTACTAAACCGTACACGACAGCATTTAATCACTCTAACACCTTAGTTGATCAAACGAACGCCCAAACATTTGACTTGCATCATCAAGAACTCTTTCAACCTCGAGAAGTTCAATATTCACAGAACGTTTCTGCATAGTTTTTTACTTTCTCTTGCTTCGTTAACTAATATTCCTTGGCTCTGAGGGGCGTCTAAATTACCTGGGCGACAATAATGATCTTCGCGAAGGCACAGGTGGGATGATAATAATAATGGTACGCTGCTTTTAATGGCGGAGAAAATGATTTAACGGTCGTTGCACTGGGCGAGACTCGAACTTGCAGACAGTGGACAAAATATTTACATGCAAGAGGAAGTTCACTTTTGATGAAAGCAATTTTTCCTTAAATGAAAAATTATCCTCACAATAAACATTTTTTATTTAATAGCGAAAACTGTTTTACACGCATACAGAGTAAATATATATGTAAATGTGTATATATATATACTGTATATATCATATATATATGTATGTATGTATATATATATATATATATATATATATATATATATATATATATATGTATATGTATGTATGTATATATATATATATATATATATATATATATATATATATATATATATATATATATATATATATATATATATATATATATATATATATATAAAAGGCAATGACACGAAGGAAAGAGAAGCAATGGAGTACTTGCAAGGCCTTTCGACTTATATTGCCATTATTTCTATATTCATTACGTTCCATATTTTGGTGATTAAGTTATACATACATACATATACAGTATATATATATATCGCGTAAACACCTTCAGGTATGAAAACACATACAACGGCCTTTTCGAAAAAAAAAAAAATTCCAGAGAATATTCTTCACGAATACATTATTATGGTATATGTTAATGTCAGTCTCAAACCTTGAGCCTTAGTTCCAGGGCTTTCCCGAGTGTCTGAGGGGTGAAGTTCACTTGTTTGAAAGTACACGCAAATAATAGTCCTTTTCTTGTCTATTAAATAAATATATTCAATTTCTTTAGTATTTGTTGTTAAGTGCATGTTATATTCAAAACTTGTTTTAGTTTCATTCTCTCCTATCTATTCTGCTCAATATATAAACAATATTAATTTGTGCATTTTTCTTATATGAGCATTCTATTTTGAAGTACCTGGGAAGACATGGCATTCCCCCTTTTTTCTATTAATTTCTGTTTATCATGAATTTTAGTAATAATAATACTCAAATAAATAAACAAAAAATATATAATAAGAAGAAAATCCTGTGAAGTCTGTTCCAGAATCTAGAGGATCCTCGTGAAACCGACAGTATTTATTTGCTAACAATCTCCCCTCCCTTTTCCATAAAATAAAATCAAAATAAAAAAAAAACAAGAAAGGGAAACCAGGAGATCGAAAGAATAAATAAACACAAATCTATGGAGACGGAACGCCAATGCCCCGTATACCTTCAAAGGAGCGCAGCTGACGGACGGAAGATTGAGACACGCGTACTGCGGTTTTCTCAAGGCTGGTAATCTAATAAGATATACATTTTTATGAAAGGCTATACATCTTCTCCGTCGTGGTTATGAATATATTCCCCATCGATTCGCTTCCTGCCTTATTTTTCTATGTCGTTCCCACTTTCATAGTGTGGGACTTTTGCTTCCTTGGGGGAAGAGGGTTTCTCTCTTTCTCTCTCTCTCTCTCTCTCTCTCTCTCTCTCTCTCTCTCTCTCTCTCTCTCTCTCTCTCTCTTCTTGAAAATTAAAGGCCATCATTTCTTACCTCACTATATATCTCCCTCTAACTCTTGGGAGGGAGAGTCCTAGTTTTGTTAATCAAACAAAACTTCAAATCTCTCTCTGTCTCTCTCTCTCTCTCTGTCTCTCGCTCTCTCTCTCTACTTGAACAAGAACGGCCATCATCTGCTGTCTCTCTACACATCTCCCTCTAACTCTCTTGGGAGAAAAAGTCCTAGCTTTATTAATAAAAAAAATTAAAATCTCTCTCTCTCTCTCTCTCTCTCTCTCTCTCTCTCTCTCTCTCTCTCTCTCTCTCTCTCTCTCACCATTCACTATCTCTCTATACATTCCCTTCTAACTCTCTTAAGAAAAAATCCTAGTTTTGTTAGTCAATCAAAACTTGAAATCTTCTAATCTCCCTTATGTACAACTTCTCTATTCCTCTTCCAACACCAAAAAAAAAAAATCATTTGAACTCAAGTAATTTCTCCTTGACAGTTGGATTTCTTTGGGAATAGGTTTCGTCTCTCTCTCTCTCTCTCTCTCTCTCTCTCTCTCTCTCTCTCTCTCTCTCTCTCTCTCTCCATTCACTACTTCTCTACCCTCCCTACACATCTCCCCTCTAACTCTCTTCAGGGGAAAAGGTCCTAGCTTTGTTAATTAATCAAGACCTCAAATCTTTTATTCTCTGTTCTCGTGTACAACGTCTTTATTTCTTTTCCAGCACCAAAAAAAATTAAATAAATAAAACTCTTCCAACACAGACACAAAAAAAGAAAATTAAACTCAGTGAATTAAAAAAAAAAACCTTGATTCTCCTCCAACACAAACACAAAAAAAGATATTTAAACTCAATGAATTCCTCCTTGGCAGTTGCTTAGCGAAAGCATTGCATGATGGTCCAGGGGGTGTGACAGAGCAACGTCTTAACTGATCGCCCACCGCGAGAAAAATGGCTCGTGCGGTTTCTGTGGACGCAGGTTGCATGTTTGCAAGATACAGATAAGGGTGTGTGTGTGTGTGTGTGTTGGTTGGGGGGGTGTCTAGTCCAGCTACTTGACCTGCAAGCTGATGGGGGTCAGAACCTTTTGTCTGATTTTGTTTTAGATTCTATTGCTTCAAGTTGTATTTTAATTTGTTTTTTTTATCCATTGCATTGAATATTAAATGTGTGACAGTTTTAGTATTAGATTATGTTGCTTTTTCTATATATTTTCTGATTATCCGGCTGAGATTTTCTTCACATATTTAATCAAAATGGAGAGAGAGAGAGAGAGAGAGAGAGAGAGAGAGAGAGAGAGAGAGAGAGAGAGAGAGAGAGAGAGAGAGAGAATCTTATTTTACGCCGCCCCAGACACAGATAAAAAAGGCTATTGTCTTTAATTACGAAAATAGAAACTTCAGCCAATTCAATAAAAACTCTGAATATGCAAATAGTCTCAGATGGGGGGGGGGCTGCGTCCACATTACCTTCGCCATCTAGGTAAACAAAGTTTTCACTTGTGTCAACGTCTGATGATGTCAGCAGGATATCATTAACATATGGAACCTACCTTTGAATTTTAGTCATTTTGTTGCAGTAAGACGTTAGATTCCATCGCCCACAGGATGAAAATGTTATTTTGTCACTCAAAAAATTTAACATTAATTAGGAGTGCTTGTCGAAATGCGAGTTTTTAAATGAGTTGCAAACTACCAACGCCCAAAGTATTAGAACAACCACGAATATATTTCTGCTTTTCGATCCTTTCTGGTCGTCAAGGAAACCAAAATGAAGACGTAATTTTGCTTTTGATTCGGTTTATAGAAAATTTAGGTTTGCATGCCTAGCCACTGTAAACTATTCGGAGAGAGAGAGAGAGAGAGAGAGAGAGAGAGAGAGAGAGAGAGAGAGAGAGAGAGAATAAGAAGTTTAATTCAGATCAGCGCGTTATCAAAATAGTAACGTTAAAATTAAGCCCTAAACTTCCACAAGGGTTAATTAGGAACACTCGGTATTACCCATTTGCCTTTAGTTCCAAGTCTAAAAAATAAATAAATAAATAAATAAATAAATAAATAAATAAACTTGACTTTTCTTACTATTTCTGCCGAGAAAATCGCTGACATCATTGTATAGCAAAAGTCTGCCCACAGTTTTTTGTTTGAATAATATTCCCATGCAGCAAATCTGTTGGTCGGAGATGTTAAAAAATAAATTAAGCATCAAGTTCTTTGAACAAAAGGATTCCGAACCGTAAATCTAAGTTATGTTACCTTCAACTCTTAATCCCAACTGAAGGTATGCTACAACGAAGCTACTAAAAAAAAAAAAAAAAACACACACACACACACGCACACACACACCAAGTCTTTTTTCTCCTTCAAAAACTGTCACCGTAACTTGTCAAACACTTCAAACCGTTGGTAAAAATGCACAATACTTTCAGTCATCCTTGAGACTCACAAAACTCGAATCATACTGAGCCCTAAATCATAAAACTGATGAACTTTATGAATGAGTAAATTCGACAAGTTTTCACATCAATGAACTTTACTCCTACAATTTCTAAAACTCGAAAATAGAAAAAAATGTCTAAACTCGAAAATAGGAAAAAAATGTCTAAAACTCGAAAATAAAAAATTTCTAAAATTCGAAAATAGAAAAAAAAAATTTTCTAAAACTCGAAAATAGAAAAAAATTTCTAAAACTCGAAAATAGAAAAAAAATTCTAACACTAACAATAAATTTAAAAAATAAAAAAAGTGAGCACAGCAAATTTAAAATTTTAGTCAACAGAAACTGCTGGAAACTAGAATGGTCAGCTGACTCTCCTCTTACCAAAATAAGATAAAAACCTTGAATTTTTACGCTGTTTCTATTATGAGAACCATTACATCCGCCATAAAGTGGGCATTTCAAATTCCCTTGAAAGATTTGTAAACCAAAAACTTATTCAATATTTTTGTTACTCTTTTCTGTTTGCCTTCGCTTTTTTTTCTACCACAATGACGCAATCAACGTTACAACTGCAAACATTTTCAACTTAATAAATTTCCTTACAGTAAGTTTTCGAAAAGGTGCTTTTATAAGTTTGTTTATGTATAATTCTTACTTTCCCTCGTTCACTATCGCAAGCAAACATTGCAGAGACTCTAAACACTATATATATATATATATATATATATATATATATATATATATATATATATATATATATATATATATATATATATATATATATATATATATATATATATATATATATATATATATATATTAAGATTTTTAACAACTACTGGTACTTTTTTAAAAAACATCTCGCGTATATATTTAAGCCTTTCAACTGTTCCCTAAGCCACACAATGTAATGGGGTCTATAACAGAACTAAGCATATATAAACAACATAACAGAATTAAGCATATATAAACAACATTAACACATATACCCATTATATATGTGTGTGTATATATATACATAAATATATATAAGCGTTCGTGTGAGAGAGAGAGAGAGAGAGAGAGAGAGAGAGAGAGAGAGAGAGAGAGAGAGAGAGAGAGAGAGAGAGCGAGAGAGAGAAACGCCTTCGTTGTTCTGCAAAAACATTCCGTTTGATAAGGTCAGGAACATTGAACTGAAAGAAGTGATTGGCATAACAGCAATGTTGAATGATATGAAGGACACTGATTGTCGTTGCTTTCGGAAGAGAACGAAATTTTCGGGCATCCTGGTTGGGAAATGCGAGTTGCTTCACAACACAGCAAAAACTAATCGGTCTATATACTCTGAATAGAAAATCTGTGGTCTCTATCTCTATCATCAACGAGGATCTATTAACCAGTTTGAAAACATAACCTCGATTATAGGAAAACTAATTAGAGTACCCCAGTCAAACGACAAAAGCATTACATATATATATATATATATATATATATATATATATATATATATATATATATATATATATATATATATATATATATATATATATAATATACAGTATATATACCTGTATATACAAATGTATGTGTGTGTGTATGTACACATTTACTTCACATAACGGACAAAAACTTATCAAGCGTTTTGAAAATATATGTGTATTAACTATACCATTACGTAAACTTTTAAAAAATTACATGATTTTCCCAATACGTAAAAACATACAGTTGAACACTGAAGTAGAAATTCTTTAAAAATCATATAAAAGTTTTACGGGAGCTGAACGGAAGACTAATATAAAAATAAAACCAATACTACGAATAGAACAATTGGCACTTGAAGCTGTTTCCAACTATTAGAATAAAAGTATACCTTTGCCATTACAAAAATATATATATATATATATATATATATATATATATATATATATATATATATATATATATATATATATATATATATATATATATATATATAAGCTTTCCCAACTTACGTCAGAAAAAAACACTAAGTAAAAAACATACGAAAAAACTAAACCAAAAATCCCTAAACCACTAATCTACTTTTAAAAAAATCAAATACCGAAAACCCACTGAAAACAGGGAGCCGTAATTATATAAGAACCAACTCTCAAATTCTTCCAAAGTTGTATTAATCAAGTTAACTAAATCAAGGCAGACAGGACCTAAGCAATGATGCATGGAGCTGTCAGGCAACACGATATTTGCTTGGCACTTCCTTGACAGGAGGGAGCATCAATTCATGGTTGATTAAGCGTCGTGGCCTCCAATTTTACGAATTGTAAACTTTTAGGCTGGACCGTTGGGTCCTCTTGAATCATGCACGCGGGTGCATACGTCATGAGCGTTCTGGAAAAGGTTTGGTTTTGGGGCGTCAAAATACTGAGAGAGAGAGAGAGAGAGAGAGAGAGAGAGAGAGAGAGAGAGAGAGAGAGAGAGAGAGAGAGAGAGAAGTCTTTCGTAAACCTTAACAATGGGAATAAAACGCAGAGTGAGATTTATCATACAAAAGACTTTTGGTGTAAAAGGTTATGGGAGTCAAAATACTAAGAGAGAGAGAGAGAGAGAGAGAGAGAGAGAGAGAGAGAGAGAGAGAGAGAGAGACAGAGAGAGAGTAAAATTCAAAAGAGAAAGAAACAACCAGACAAACAGAGATTCTAAACAGCAAGATTGGGGTAAAAGAGAGAGAGAGAGAGAGAGAGAGAGAGAGAGAGAGAGAGAGAGAGAGAGAGAATTCTATCGAAACCCTTGATTATAGAAATAGCGTGCAGAGTGAGATTTATTATAAAGTGAGATATTTGGTGTAAAATGCAGAAGAGAGAGAGAGAGAGAGAGAGAGAGAGAGAGAGAGAGAGAGAGAGAGAGAGAGATTCATTATAAAGCCGGACTACAGAATTAAAATGCGCAGAGAGAGAGAGAAAGTAACAACATCACTATAAAGCAAGAGTTTGGGTGCAAAAGGCCCAGAGAGAGAGAGAGAGAGAGAGAGAGAGAGAGAGAGAGAGAGAGAGAGAGAGAGAGGCCCTTTCCGTCATGCTTGTTTCGAATAACTTATAGTAAAAGCAGAAATTCGGAGGAATACACGCACACACACACACACACAAAAAGAATACATCATTTCCCATGAAGTACTCCGCATCCCTTGCAAACTTCCAAACCAAAGCAGTCTTCATCAACGCACTGCCGACTGCAATACCACAACTGAATAGAAATCACATGAACAAGGAAGTGGACTGAAGACAAGGGAACAGGTAGTGCCTCGTAGCCATGACACTACGATAACCGCAGAATTAAAATCAAATTGAAAGGGAAACCAACAATAGGAAATATTTTAATGACCCAGTGATTTGTGAGAAAGTGAGAACGAAACCTCTCGTTCATTTTCATAAGGTCTCATTCTTTATTCTATCCTAAGCTTGCGTTCAGCCACATGATATACATTCACAGGTTTGCTAGTGTTTTCTAGGAACACAATAACACGTTTTTGGAGGTATTTCACTCGAATAACAGTATCCGCGCTGATTCCACGCTTTGTTTTACAACAAAGGAATTTTAATATTAGGATTTATTTATAAATTATCATGAGGACCTGTCTGTATTTCAAGGCCACTGTGAGCGAAAATAATGCCTTCATTCGCATCCATTCATTTGCAGACCCGGATGTAGCGTAATTCAAAGCAATTTCCCTCCGCATTTAAAAATAGTTTTACATTCCGGATACAATTTCTTAAGTGCTTTATTGAAGGTGTTTAAAATGTACAAAAGATCACAATCAAAATAATTAAAATAAAATAAATTGTTGTGACAATTTCACAACATTTCTTTTAAAATAAATTAATAAAATACAACAAACACCTCAACGAAATTGTAAACAAAACGTAAAAAAAAAATCTTTCAAACACGAGTACTGAAAATGTCGAGCAACAAACTAAAAATCTTTTGAAACTCAAAAAAGGAAAACGAATAAAACAAATGACATTCGGACAGTAATAAAATAACGGCTGCATTTTAGAATTATTGAACCACAAGACTTAAAGGTTTCCAAGGACTCTGTGTATCATAAATGGAGCATGACGCACTATAAAATAAAACAAAAAAAAAGAAAAGAAAATGAATAAACGGGATTCGTTCGTTTGTGCTTTACGAAATGCAACGAGTCATATTAGATTGTATATGGTATGCGTTCTCTCTCTCTCTCTCTCTCTCTCTCTCTCTCTCTCTCTCTCTCTCTCTCTCTCTCTCTCTCTCTCTCTCTCTGTTCAAACCACAAATATTAAGGTTATATTCTACTACTTTCATATTAGGAAAAGCGAAAACGAATGGAATTCTAAACCTGAACTGAGATTTGGTTCGATTCCTATTGTTGCTGCTTAGATGCAAAGTGGCAAAGTGCCACATGGAATTATGCTTCAATGCAATTCAAAAAGTATAAATAAACAAAATACGACAAATCAATAAATGGGAATGTACAGTAGCGAAAGACTATAAGGAATGCATCTTTAGCGCAATTCCACATAAATAAAGAAGTAAATAAATAACAAGACGAATAAAATGCAAATATTTCTACTTCTCATGGCTGGATTCCAATCGTAGGAGGCACTCCCATGTAAAGCAGTGAAAGTCTTTGAGAGAATTCCACACTGATACATTTCTGCGCACCAAAAAAATTTTACTATGTTTAAACGTTCTTATACTGACATTAAATTATACTATATCTGAGTAACACCGACCTTTGAACGTTCTCATATCGACGTTAATTTATACATAACCTGCGTAAATATGTTTAAACGTTTTCATATCGACAGTGATTTATCCAAAACCTGCATAAATACGTTTAAACGTTCTCGTGTCGACGTTAATTTATCCAAACCTGCGTAAATACGACGTCTAGACGTTCTCGTTTCGACATTAATTTAACCAAAGCCTGCGTAAATACGTTTAAACGTTTTCGTGTCGACGTTAATTTAACCAAAACCTGCGTAAATACGACGTCTAAACGTTCTCGTGTCGACACTAATTTAACCAAAACCTGCGTAAATATGACGTCTAAACGTTCCGAAATCTCCGCAACACTGACGTTTCTCAAGCTTGTTAGCGATCTGTTTTATGGAGGTCCTAAAATTCAGGAGTAATTCTGCCACGTCTGTAAATCCGTATCTAGATCAAACATTTCCTGACAAAACCTAATCCTCAGAATATTAATGCTTTTTGTACTCGGATTCCTGTCATTTCTCTCTCTCTCTCTCTCTCTCTCTCTCTCTCTCTCTCTCTCTCTCTCTCTCTCTCTCTCTCTCTCTCTCTCTCTCTCTCTCTCTCTCTCTCTCTCTCTCTCTCTCTCTCTCTCTCTCAATGTAACGCCCCTAATAAAAATTTCAAAAAGATTTCTATGCAAAATAAGAACAGATTTTTCTGGAGATTTTTTGTGTTGTTGAAGATATCTTTTTACAGGACGAGTTATCAGTAAATAAATAGGCTATGATAAATATAATTGCATATAGACAGATGATGGTTTTTCTGGCTACCTGCTACATTCAATACCAACCTTAAATGAGGTCCTACAGGTTTATTAATGATAAGATGAAGTAAAATAGGACGTATGCATATATATATATATATATATATATATATATATATATATAAACTCAATGAAAAGTAAATGAGCAATTCCAAATTAATTAATTTTCATAACTATTTTGAATATTAAGCTATGGAACTCTCTTCCTGCTTTGGTTCCCCACGCATTTCTAAAACTTCACATCTTTACAAAGGTAGGTCTGTCACTTCCTTATGGGTAAGTTAACACATTTTTTTCCTATTTCCTATAAAGTTTTTTATTATATTTATCCGGCTTTGAAACGTTTACAGGTCATGTAAATAACCCAATGGACATCATAAAACTATTCCTTTGTTCCCGCTTCTCTTAAATGGGTTTCATTACTTCATATTTAAGAAAATAAAACTTGCATTTTTTGTCTTTCGATTCGGAGGGAGTGACTGACTAATTGATTGATTGAATGGATACTGCACACTGGAGTCGCAATTACACAATGCGAGGAAATGCCACCACCTCCGCCAACGCCACCTTGAATCTTCGTTAACCAATTTCACCACTTCATCCGCTATACAGGTAACAGACACGACCAAGGCTGACCCACTATTCTCCTTATGCTCGCTCGCTCGCTCTCTCTCTCTCTCTCTCTCTCTCTCTCTCTCTCTCTCTCTCTTTAATCTCCTTACATCAGTCCTTCCTCTCTCTCTATCTCTCTCATCTCCTTACATCAGGCTTTCCTCTCTCTCTCTCTCTTTAATCTCCTTACAGCAGGCCTATCTCTCTCTCTCTCTCTCTCTCTTTAATCTCCTTATATCAGGCCTCCTCTCTCTCTCTCTCTCTCTCTCTCTCTCTCTCTCTCTCTCTCTCTCTCTCTCTCTCTCTCTCTCTTTAATCTCATTACATCAGGCCCCTCTCTCTCTTTATTCTCTTTATATCAGGCCTTCCGCTCTCTCTCTCTCTCTCTCTCTCTCTCTCTCTCTCTCTCTCTCTCTCTCTCTTTAATCTCCTTTTTTTAATCAGGCCTTATATCAGGCTTCTCTCTCTCTCTCTCTCTCTCTCTCTCTCTCTCTCTCTCTCTCTCTCTCTCTCTCTCCACGACCTTGTTTACCAATTGTCGGGTGACTTCAGCAGACACCGTTTTCTTTTCGCAAAAAGGAAAGTGTCGGGGATTTCGAAAAAGGCCTTTTCAATCTCAATCCTCAAAACTAAACGAGGTCTGTGGTTTCCCTTTTACCCAGTACAACTGATGTCGATTGTGCGTTTGAAGTCTTTTACAATGAAAATCCAAAGACGTGACAACCAAACCTTGAAGGAGAATGGGAATGGCTGTAATTGAATTAATATCCTGTTCGTCGATGCAGATCGAATTTTGGTTGTCGTCCGAGCCGCATTTGTTTTTCTTTTGAGATGGGTATAGCGAAGTCATTCAGTAGGAAAAAAAATTGATGAATAAATTAAATTTAAAAAATTATTTGAAATTTATGAAATGATTCCAGCCTGTTTTTTCGTTTTCTGCATTAATGACCCCTGGAAAACTCGTTTTTGGCAAATTTCAAAATCATTTTTAAAATATCTGCTAATGCCTCCCATCTTTCAAAATCAGTTTTAAAATATCTGCTAATGCCTCCCGCCCACCTCTCATCTTTCAAAATCAGTTTTAAAGTATCTGCTAATGCCCTCCCACCATCTTTCAAAATCAGTTTTAAAATATCTACTAGTGCCTCCCGCCCCCTCCCATCTTTCAAAATCAGTTTTAAAATATCAAGCTAATGCCTTCCCCTCTCCCATCTTTCAAAATCAGTTTTAAAATGTCTGCTAATGTCCATCCCCCACCCCCTTCAACACCCCACCAATCAAAGGCAATTATCTTAAAAAACAAGAAAGATGTTTAGTTTACTGTCCTACATATCTGATCTTCAAGTAAGAGTTCAGGCCTTTAAAATAAAAAAAAAGTAAACTATCTGCTGGACTTTCATTTCACCAAATAAGCAACACATAAAATATCACCTGGGCTCCATTACATAACAACCGCAACCATCTACGAAGAAGAATCTGGCGTCACATGAAACTCTCCCTTATTCAACCAACCAGTTTGAGTCGATCCTAAGAGAACCACAACCAATTATGCAAGATAATAGCGGCTCGATGACACTAATGCAATGACCTAAAACGCTGTTCACCTAAATTCTGCCGTGACCTGACAAGGAAGGAACATCGCCTGTGTTTTGGGTTGGTTAATCTTTGCCATGAGTTTATTTATTGTTTTGTTAAGTTTTTTTTTTCTTCTAATAAGTGATCTCTTCTTTCTGTATTTCTTATTACCTTCTGTTGCTCCTTACGAATGAGCACCATATTCTTTGGAAGCTTGAATTTCAAGTCATTGGCACCTGTGGACTTGTTCTATATGAATAGGGTTTATCTTCTGAATAATAATAATAATAATAATAATAATAATAATAATAATAATAATAATAATAATAATAATAATAATAATAATAACAGATTCACAATTTCGTGAAAAACAATCTGAGTAATGAAAATCCACAATTATATAGTAAAATATATTACTATGTAAAATGAACCAAAAGTGAAATAATAATAATAATAATAATAATAATAATAATAATAATAATAATAATAATAATAATAAAATACTCATAATACCATGAGTCTTAAAATGGAGAAGCAAATCCACAGTTGTGTATAAGTACATATATTTAAAGATAAATCAATATAGATAGCTTTCGGGAACTTGTTCGGTTCCCATTTTCGAAAGGGGAACCGAACAAGTTCCCGAAAGCTATCTATACTGATTTACCTTCAATAATAATAATAATAATAATAATAATAATAATAATAATAATAATAATAATAATGCAGGCGTGATGGTTAAACGCAGGTCTTAGCATAACAAACGAACGAACGCTAGTGTCATTTACATGTCTGGTGTAGGCGGAAATGGGTCACATTAAAGCGTTAAAAGCAAGACAGTAAGTTCGTGCTGAACAGAGCAATAAATAACTTTTGCTAACCTGAGCGAGAAGGGAAACAGTGAATTAGAAGTGAGTCAGGAAAATTTGGAAAATGAAGCTGACCGAAAGAGAGAACAGAATGGGGCAGACCCACCTGTCTCTTTGAGATAGCAGGAGGTCTACAGTATCTCAGGGTTGCAAATTAGTAACCTTGTTGCGCAAGTTGACAAATCTTTTAAAAGGAAAGCTATGTCTCCCTGATATGAATAGCAGAGCGATCTGAAAATCATGCAAAACTTGTGGATTGTTAGACAGTTAATACATTTGCTTTGGGTGACACACACTTTAGTTCTGAAGAATCCAGAGCACGATTATATCAGTTATTATTTGACAGGAAGAAACGTATTTCCATTCTCCATTCTCAGCCAATGATAAATCAGCCTCTGTCAAACAAACGGGTAATATGCTGAAGCACAGAGAAAGGCAGAGAATTCCCCATTACAGAAGTAAATGGCAAGAAGGCCTGGGCAAACAGGTCAGCCACTGAGGTCATGACTTCCACTGAGCACCTGTGGGGGATTGCAAACTCTGATTTGCGCAACGTACCGGAAGAAATTGAACTGCATTCGCTAGAAGTTCTCGAATGTAATATCCAGTGGTGCTCAAGTGGATTCAAGAACCGGTTACTGATTAAGCTTTTACTTTAACTAACGCATTCAAGGAGGAAATTATGAGGAAAGTCTACCCGAATATAAGAACATTACTCCGTATAAGGAGGAATAAGTATCATATGCATCAAAGGAGTCTGCTCAGCATAACAAGAGGCAGGACCTGAAGAACAAATGTACAGTTTCTCTGTGGCAGAATTTGCCAGTCCCACGCCCTGACCTTTCCAAGGCATGTTATGATTTACTTCTACGACCAAAATACTGATTTATCAGGTTACAGCTTCCAATTTTCAAACATTATATGGATGGCAGAAATACGAGAATGATATCTGCCCCGAAAATATTAAAATCACATAAGTTCCTTACGTCCCACACGTAGCTACAACCTTAATTTTTCCCAGCTCATGAAAAACAAAGACGGCAACAAAAATTAAATGCTTTTGACAAACTAATCACCTTAGTAAACCCTCTACTCGTGAAATATGGTGATATTCGATTTACAAATTATCAGACGAGAGCAAAGCCAGCTTAAATCGCCCAGTTGTATATATTAAGATATATTATCCATCGCATACTCCTGTTTATTTGTCAGCATCAATTTTCCGAAAAAATAATAAGGTTAAAACTCTCGTAAGCTGTACATGAAGGGACAAATGTTAAACTTTATACATATATTAAAAAATATTTATGCTCACATATTTAAAAATTCAAATACGGCTTACATTCATGAACCTATACTCAAGAAAAAGATATACCATTTGGCGTCCGCCTTAAAGATTGGTTTATAATTGCTTCCCTGAAACAATGGAAAACATTGGAATACACGTTACTCGTTCAATTACAAGAAAACCAAAATTACGATATTTTCTCAAGGTTAAAACCTCTCAATAAAACTATTAACACAGAAGGCTCAAGATTACTACAAGGAATAAGAAAGTGGGAATATACTATACTCGTCCTTATGCATCTTAGTGGAAATACTAACCTTGTTTGAACACATACCTACTCTAAAACTCTGCACATAAGTAAAACACACTCACTTACTAATATGAACACATACACTGCAATTTCTATCAAGATTTTCTCTTTCTACCTTCAAAACAAAAGCTATGCGTGTTACCAGACGACGCCAAGCCCAACTATACCAGTAAATTTATGACATCAAAACTCTATCCACCTGCAAACAAAGTTTAGCAAAACATCACTTGAATATCAAAGTGAAAGACAATAACAATAACATTGACGAAGGCCGATTATATAAGGGAAAAGTTTGCCCACAGACACATGATTTGGGATAGAAAGACCAACACAGACAACTAATATAAAGACTAGACACTTCTATTTGAAGGTTTTCATGCACCCACCTCATGAATACCAATATTAAAATGAAGCCAGGTTCCACTGGCAAGCAAATGCACAGAGGCATTAATAGAGAGGAATACTGTCACATGTGGTTACAACAATTGATAACAAGTCTGTCTTTATTTTTACTCTTGTATATGGAAAACAAAATTAGTAAAAAATTTATTTTGCAATGCACTTGAGTCATTATTTTCAGAATGCAAAGCAAAAAATGTCACAATATACAAAGATAAAAAATGGGGCAAATAGATACAAAAGAAAGCAGACATAAAAGTATTCTACGCCATATCGAGTCACAATATATATATATATATATATATATATATATATATATATATATATATATATATATATATATATACATATATACATTTTTATATCTTTCTGTCTATTTATCTATCTATTTATCTATCTATATATATATATATATATATATATATATATATATATATATATATATATATATATATATATATATATATATATATATATACATATACACTGATCTTGAACCCAATCACAATCACCCTCATTCACCAAAATGGAATTGAGGACATGATCTTGCCCTCTTTTTACACGTGGTACAGCCGATTCCCACGGCTTGGCAAGTCATGCATTTGCCCAAAGGACGCCCCAGCCCCCCACCCCTCCCCATCGATACAATCCTCTCTTGGGCATGGCCTCTCCCCCTCCCCCCAACAGTACTACAATCCCCCTCCAATACTAATACTATTTCTGCTTCGCATTCTTCTCTGTACGAGATAAAACCAAATGGATTTCGTGCCCGCGAGAGATGAATCACTTGATGCAACTTTACGATTCGGAGGGGCCAGTGTGTGCTCTCTCTCTCTCTCTCTCTCTCTCTCTCTCTCTCTCTCTCTCTCTCTCTCTCTCTCCATGCAATACAGGTTTTCGTTATTTTTTCACGTTTTTACAAACATATCCCGTGTATCTCTCTCTCTCTCTCTCTCTCTCTCTCTCTCTCTCTCTCTCTCTCTCTCTCTCTCTCTCTCTCTCTCTCCAAGCAATAGGTTTCATTTATTTTTCATGTTTTTCAAAAAATATCCCACGTATCTTGAAACAATTCTCTCTCCCTCTCTCTCTCTCTCACCAAACAATAGGTTTATTTATTTTTCACGATTTTACAAAAATATCCTGTGTATCTTGAAACAATTCTCTCTCTCTCTCCAAGCAATGGAATTTTTCTTTATTTTTCACGTATTTAGAGATAACACACACACGTATATGTATATATATATATATATATATATATATATATATATATATATATATTTATATATGCATGTATGTATGTATGTAAGTATATATGTATATATATATACTATATATATATATATATATATATATATATATATATATATATATATATATGTATTTATATATATACACATATCAAGTGACAATAATTCTTCATATACATCCCCTAAACTCTACCTCAAATATCCTTCCAAAAAAGAAAAATGTCCATTCACAGATTTTCAATCGCATGAATACCATCTCTCATTCTTGCACCTATACCAAGGAAAAAACACTGACTATACCTTTCCAAAACCCTTTTTGTCTATCCCAACACTTTCACTCTCGCCCAAACCGGTAATCAATGCTAAGCTCTTGCAAGTACCTGTTTCCTACACCAAACATTCTTGTCACGTCGTCATGCAGCGTTCACGTCCCCTGCCAGTATAGACAATTTAGAATGTAGCCTTAGACAGTGCTAATTTATTACACGGTTCTGCTTCACTGAGTTTTTGTGCCGCTATGGGCTGCATTTGGCCCTTCTCAGGAGCCAAATTTCGGCTGCGTTGGGATGTGAGGTGGCTAAGTAGCCTGGGATATTGAACCTTGGGCTTGCCCATAGCTTCTGTGCGTGGGGTGTTGGTTCCCTTGATTGATGGTTCACTTAAATACATTCTACTCTGTTTACTTACGTGCTGTAATTGTTATCGTGTTAAGTTTTGTTGCTTTTAGCTGTAGACTGCATATAAAAAATTTATTACTGTACTTATAATTTCCCACATAGACATCAAACTTGAGAAAATTTGCTATGATGATAATGATGACGATGATTATTAAAACTGTCATTGCAGTTTTTGACAATATAATAATAATAATAATACAAATGCTGTTTTCATACGCTGTCTATCGTGGACATGATCAATCATTCAAATATGTATTAACCTATTTATGCCGTTATAATACAGTAATATATATATATATATATATATATATATATATATATATATATATATATATATATATATATATTTTATCATCACATCATCGTGATTCAGGAATTTTTTAGTTGATTATCAACTAAAAATTCTCCCTTCAATAACATATATGTTGAAAATATATTATTCCCGTGAGGAACCAGAGCAGGAATCAGGATATTAAAACGCCGTTTAGCTTAAGCTTATATATATATATATATATATATATATATATATATATATATATATATATATATATATATATATATATATATATATATATATATATATATATATATATATATATATAATATATATATATATATATATATATATATATATATATATACTTAAAAATAAACTGATTCCCTACAGGAGGTGACTTTAAAAATACGAGAACTACAACCACTTCCACGTTAATACTTTAACAGCAAAACTCACGGATGGGCCCTGCGCACTAAGCTTCCAGCAGAGATGAACTTAAAATTCATTCATTTTTCCAGATAAGCGATGACTTACGCAACCGGGTAACACCTGAAACAGCAAGGACAACTTTCCAACAATCCCCCTTTAGCTTTTCCAAGTACAATGACCTGAATGACCTGGGTTCTTTACTTCTCTTTTTTTTCAAGTTGCTTCCCTGACAGCAGGTCGATCCTCTGAAACAGGCGCAACAAGTTTCGTCGTGTGATTCCTCCAGAGACAAGTTGCTGATTATTTCTAAGGTCAAACTACTGAGGGATCTGTGAGAATTCAGCTTTCGGAATTTTAATTATCATTGTCATTCACTTAAGTGGAAGATTGCTCAGCAAACTTCTGCCAATTTTTTTTTTCTTTTATAAATAATGACTATTTACTTCTAAGCTCAAATTTTTTAGAAATCTGAGAGAATTCACCTTTCAGAATTTTAATTATCACTGTCATTCACTTAAGTGGAAGATTGCTCAGCAAACTTCTGCCCATGTTTTTCCTTTGTATAAACAATGACTATTTACTTCTAAGCTCAAACTATTTAGAAATCTGAGACAATTCAGCTTTCAGAATTTTAAATATCGTTTTTGTATAAACAATGATAATAATTATATTAATAAAACAAATTTAAGTCACAATCGATTTCATTCTCTCAATTGTGGAATGAAGGATGAAGACGGAAGGAACATATTTCAGAGCTATACAGGTGATTCTGATTCGATTACTTGCACAAACAGCGAGCCAAAAACACGTGAACCCTTCCCCATCATTTTATGCACCCCTTACGTCTGTCTTGTTCCCAACCGTTGGTAATAATCACGACCTTTGTAACGCCAGTTTATAAAAATCAATCAATCATTCAAATATGTATTAACCTATTTATATTTACAGACGAGATGGGTAATTTTAAGACATTTGACTTAAAGAACACAAGCAAAGAACACAAGCAAATAAAGTTGTTTGTTAATTGTATAATAATTCAGTTTGGAAAAGATGTCGAAAAAGCATAAAAACCAGTTCTGGTCACATTCAAAGGGAAACCACAAACAAATAATGCATAGTATGATATAAATTGAACGCTGTTTATTGACAAATGGGTGTTACTGAAGAATGTTTATTGACAAATGCGTGTTACTGAGGAAAGTTTATTGACAAATGCGTGTTACTGAAGAGTTTTTGACAAATACATGTTACTGAAGAAAGTTTATTGACAAATGCATGTTACTGAAGAAAGTTTATTGACAAATGCATGTTACTGAAGAAAGTTGTTTGACAAATGCGTGTTACTGAGGAAAGTTTATTGACAAACGCATGTTACTGAAGAAAGCTGATTGACAAATGCATGTTAATGAATAAAGTTTATTGACAAATACATGTTACTGAAGAAAGTTGTTTGACAAATGCATGTTACTGAAGAAAGTTGTTTGACAAATGCATGTTACTGAAGAAAGTTTATTTACAAATGCATGTTTACTGAAGAAAGTTTATTTACAAATGCATGTTACTGAAGTAAGCTTACTGACAAATGTGTGTTACTGAAGAAGTTTATTTACAAATGCATGTTACTGAAGAAAGTTTATTGCCAAATGCGTGTTACTGAGGAAAGTTTATTGACAAATGCATGTTACTGAAGAAAGTTTATTCATGAAAACATTCACCGGACAATGACAACAACCCATGTACCAGAGATTATACGAAGCACAAAATACCAGATATGCCTTGACCCCCATCGTCCTTCAAATAATGACTTGGAGCTCTTCACGTGCAAGAAGAAAGGGGAAAAACCACCTGCATTCAGAATGCATTTTACCAACGGGGGCCCCAAGACTCAAACGAGTTTGATTTTAATGGCCCGAGGGAACAGTCACACCGAACACTATTTCACTTTTGGGATTCCTAGCATTTTACGACCGCATTTATTCGCCTATTGAAATGTATTGCAGTCTACGAGCCTTCTTGCGAATCTCCATAACTTACATCGTCAACAGTATTTTTTTATTATTTGCTGGCAATCATTTGTCGGTATTGTGTTATACTTGGTATTCTTAATGTTATCATTAAACAACTACATAAATTATTAAACAACTCATAAATTATAGAAGTAGCAGCACTGACGACATGAACACCACGATACTAAAAGCCATTTCAAAGGGTGGAAAAGGAATTGCGATCGTATCGCAAGTAGCTAATCAACATGATGTATCAGTGACCAATCGCTCGGCACGATATTTTCCACGGCTTACTGCACCTGCGCGCTGGGCAGGGGTATAGGACTGCAAGGGGCGGGCTCTCTCTCTCTCTCTCTCTCTCTCTCTCTCTCTCTCTCTCTCTCTCTCTCTCTGGTATTTAAATTTAATCTCTGATATTTGACGAATGTCCTCACCCAAGGAGGGTAAGGATAATTTCAACGAAGACCTTCCATTTTTAGGGAATGGAATATAGAATTTAGGCCTAAGGCCAAGCGCTGGAACCTACGAGGTCATTCAGCGTTCAAACGGAAACTGAGAGTAGAAATGCTTAATAGGAGTAACAGGAGGAAAACCTCGCAGTTCCACTATGAATCAATTGTTAGGAGAGGGTCGACAGTGGGATGGAAGAAAGAGAATATGAACGGAGGTACAGTAAAAGGAATGAAAGGGGTTGCAGCTAGAGGCCGAAGGGACGCTGCAAAGAACTTTAAAACCCCGCGTGAGGTGCACTGACGACACTAACCCCCTTCCATTTTTAATTACATGATGGTATTTCTGACATTATTTTTTCTCTCTTTTCTCCCTATCTCGAGCAGACATACAACCAACCACAGTCGACTGAAGACCACATACGAAATTCATTGATAAAATCAACACATACAAATGAAGTTACCAAACGTCGGATTCCTCGTCAGAACGTCCACACCCAAGAGATGTACCGAGTGAGACGCTACCACTTGCAAACAAGGAAAAGTCAACATAGGAGCACACATCAATTTGCATATGGCGTGAGAGCGTATTTGTGAAGCGGTCTCTCATATTTAGTTACTTGAAACAACTTTCAACGTGAAGGAAGTATTACTTAACTTGACGGCCAACCACCGATCCCCACAACTTTCTGTGCCCGATAGCAAATATGGGTTTTTTTTTTCTGTAAAAGAAAACTATTTAGATGGCTATTTGTCTGTCCGTCCGCACTTTATTCTGTCCGCCCTCAGATCTTAAAAACCACTCAGGCTAGAGGGCTGCAAATTGGTATGTTGATCATCAACCCTCCAATCATCAAACGTACCAAATTACAACCCTCTAGCCTCCTCCGTAGTTTTTTATTTTATTTAAAGTTAAAGTGCGTCTGGCAGCGATATAGGTGCCAACAACACAGGCCACCACCTGGCCTTGGCTGAGAGTTTCATACAGCATTATACGCTGTACAGAAAACTCGAGTGCGCCGAAGAAATTCCCGCATTTTTTTTTTTTTTTTTTTGTAATGAAATTGAAGATCGCTTAAGATCCTACGTAAAGACTGTTTGCAACCGTAAATGAAGTTTGTTGACAATCGCGACTGCAGTTTGTTTTGCAGTTGCAAATGAAGCCTGCAACAACAACTGGTCTAATTCTTTCCAAAAATGAAGTTTTTTCGAATTAAATTTTTTTATAACCGTTCGTAAAAAAATGTGAAAAATAAGGAAAAATAAAGTAATTACGCCGATCAAAGTCCTTTCTGCATTCGGCTTCTTCAAAATAAACTAATAAAAAAAAATCTCAGATTATCTGTCGGTAAACACTGTAATTTCGTAGTTGGTCGTAAACAACGAAGGAATAAAAATTGGTACAGAAAGAGATAATTACATTAAGTAAATCTAAATAAATCAACCTCAGGTCATAATATTGGGGGGAGGGGGCGGTTAAAAACAAGGAAGAGCTATCGAAAATAGAAAATTAATTATAGCTTAAAACAACAGGGCAGACCCCCTAGCTACTTTCATGCCATCATGAACAGTGGGCTGTTTCTAAAGCGATGTCGATCACCAAATACGGATGTATAATTAAAGAATAAATTATGTAAATGAAAATATATTGGTTAACCATTCCAATAGCACGACCTGAATAAAAATTAAGCAACCTAATCTATAATTACCTAAACGCGTCCTTAAAGCAAGACGCGATCCATTATTTATTAAAGTCTAAAAAGAAGAAAGCGAAAAACACAAATAAACACAATAAAAAGTAAATATCGTTTGTGTGTCTGAGAGAGAGAGAGAGAGAGAGAGAGAGAGAGAGAGAGAGAGAGTGCTCTCACGGACATGACAGGACAATGGATAACCAGTCGACACGATTCGATATCCTGCGAGATTTATAAAACCATAACTTTCGTGGCGGGGATGTTCCGATTCCCGAATCAAACAGATGTGTTACGAAATATGAGTTGCCGAACCGACAACCAAGGCCAGATATTAAGATATTTTTTTATTTATTATTATTTTTTTCAGCTTTAAGAATCCTGGGTTTCGAATCTATTCATTTTTATTTCTAGCCATGACCTATATGTTATGTTATTTTACGTCGATATTACCTTTAAATCTTTTTTTATAGAATAAACCAAACTTTAAAAGCAAGTATTTTTAGAATACGTGCATTTCTCAATCCCTTCCATATTATTACTTTTAAAAATAATCTTTTTTTATAGAATAAACCGAACTTTAAAAGCAAGTATATGTAGAGTACATTTCTCGATCCCTTCCATATTACTTTTAAAAGTAAATAATTTTTTATAGAATAAACCAAACTTTAAAGTAAATAATTTTTTATAGAATAAACCAAACTTTAAAAGTAAATAATTTTTATAGAATAAACCAAACTTTAAAAGTAAATAATTTTTATAGAATAAACCAAACTTTAAAAAGTAAATAATTTTTATAGAATAAACCAAACTTTAAAAGTAAATATTTTTTTATAGAATAAACCAAACTTTAAAAGTAAATAATTTTTATAGAATAAACCAAACTTTAAAAGTAAATAATTTTTATAGAATAAACCAAACTTTAAAAGTAAATAATTTTTTATAGAATAAACCAAACTTTAAAAGTAAATAATTTTTTATAGAATAAGCCAAGCTTTAAAAGTAAATAATTTTTTATAGAATAAACCAAACTTTAAAAGTAAATAATTTTTTATAGAATAAACCAAACTTTAAAAGCAAGTACACGTTAGAATACGTACATTTCTCGATCCCGTCCATTTATGTAAATTAGAGGTACTTACGAAGTTAGCTAAATTTTTGAAGGTAGGAGGAGTGAGTTTAATAATAATAAAAAAAAAGTAAAAAATGCGTCGAAGTTTCTTCGAGTTTTCTGTATAGCCGCTACAGCGTATAATCAAGGCCACCGAAAATAGATCTATCTTCAGGTGGTCTCGGTATAATGCTGTATGAGCCGCGACCCATGAAACTTTAATCACGGCCTGGTGATTGCCTATCCTATATCGTTGCCAGAAGTAATTATGGTTAACTTTAACCGTAAATAAAATAAAAACTACTGAGGCTAGAGGGCTACAATTTGGTATGTCTCATGATTGGAAGGTGGATGATCAACATACCAATTTGCAGCCTTCTAGCCTCAGTAGTTTCTAAGATCTGAGGACGGACAGAAAAGGTGCGGACAGAATAAAGTGTAGTCGGACAGACAAAGCCGGCAAATTAGTTTTCTTTTACAGAAAACTAAAAAGGAATTGCCAAGATATGCAATAGCTAAAATGCACTGTCGCTCTTTGCAAGACACTTACCGACCTGATAGTGACTGCTACTGTTGATATGGACTGTGTTAGGACTTACAACCATTAATACATTCTGTCTTGGCACCAGCTACATCGCCTCATAAACAAACAAAAAAATGTGTTATCTTTAAAAACTGAATAAATAAATAAATATATAAATAAAATAAAATAAAATAAAATAAAATAAAAATAGAAAAGAATCTGCTTTGGAGATTAGGTACCCTTCCAACAATCACCACCACCACCACAACCGCCATAATAATAATAATAATAATAATAATAATAATAATAATAATAATAATAATAATAATTTTACGCATTTCATGTACTTGAGAAGACTGAAATTGTACATTATAATAATAATAATAATAATAATAATAATAATAATAATAATAATAATAATAATAATAATAATAATAATAATATTTCTGCAAATTAAAATTACAGAAATACATAAAACTCGTAAAAATAAACGTATTAATAGCAATTAACAATAACATTATAAAGGGATTCTTCCTGTGTTCGACGTGTTTCAATAATAATAATAATAATAATAATAATAATAATAATAATAATAATAATAATAATAATAATAATAATAATGTCTTACTTTTACGTATTTCATGTACTTTTGAAAACTGAAATTGTACATTATAATAATAATAATAATAATAATAATAATAATAATAATAATAATAATAATAATAATAATAATAATAATAATATTTCTGCAAATAAAAATTACAGAAATACATAAAAGTAAAAATAAACGTATTAATAGTAATTAACAATAGCATTATAAAGGGATTCTTCCTATGTTCGACGTGTATAAATAATAATAATAATAATAATAATAATAATAATAATAATAATAATAATAATAATAATAATAATATCGCTTACAAATTCAATTTAAAGAAATACACGAGTCAAAATTGCCGTTAAAAAAGTAGTATTTAACAAAAGCAATATAAAGGGATTCTTCCTGTGTTCGACTTGTTTCAATATAATAATAATAATAATAATAATAATAATAATAATAATAATAATAATAATAATAATAATAATAAACAGCTTCCATAAGAAAAAAGAAGGCCTTATACCGTGACCCACATAGAATCGAAGCCGTACTGATCTTGACCCGCATTACACAAACAGTATCTGTGAGACGCCTCGCTATTGGAGAAGGTGGTGAGGAGATGAGGCGGTTGAGAAGGGGTTGAGGAGGAGGTGGAGGGAGGAGGGAAAGGGAGAGGCGGGTGAAAATAGGTATGACTCTTCAATACTCTTGACCTATACATGCGCATCGGGACGGAATTCTTAAAGAGAGGCGGTCGGCTTCTTTTGAACTGGTTTTTTTTTTTTTGTGCGCTTGGAAATGACGCTGACAATCATGGTAGGGAAGCTTTGGTTACGCTTTGAGTTCTTTTACAAACGCATGAGTACACACATTTTTATACGCACACACAGATATTCATATAATATATATATATATATATATATATATATATATATATATATATATATATATATATATATATATATATGTGTGTGTGTGTGTGTGTGTGTGTGTGTATTATATATGCACATTTATGTATATATACACATGCATATATATGTGTGTGTACGGGTTCGTTTAAATGCCTTGCTTACTTTCAAGTGAATACTTAATTTCAATAAAAGTCCTTCTTTAAAATATAAAAGACAATTTACATAACATTTATATACTTAATACATGCAACTCTTTTCGGTATTTCAAATCAACAGAATCCTATGATGAAATAAATGTTGTACAGGACGCATGATCCCTGTATTCTTAAGAAAAATTCAATATTTTTATCTGATAAAGACATCTTTAGAAGTACACAAAAATGACTCTCGATTCTACTGAATACTACTGATACTTTTCATTTCTTTTGAACCTAATCATTAATCATGAAATGAATCTGAGTAATAAATTACACAATACATAACTAATGTGACATTCAGTAAATACCGTAATTACTTTTATACCCACAAATTACACTTTATCTTCATTAGAATTAACTAAGAAAAAGGAAAACAACATCATTTACCCGGAATATCATTAGAGGAGAATTTATCTTATGCTTTCAGCAGAGTGAGACAACGATAAAATTTTTCACAGACCCATTAGGAGGAAACATAAAATCCATAATCCCGATTCTGTTTGAAAACCCTTAAACACTTACCGAAAAAAATGACGTCATGTAAAAACACGAACGAGATGTCCCATAATCGTGAATCTCAAAGGTAAACACTCATATCTTTTCTCTTTTGTTCTCAACGGTCGAATTTATAAAATAAAAAAAAAACAAAAACAGATATTTCCTTTGATACAACTCAGAAACTGCTTTTCCATATTTTTTTAATGTTTTATACACACGCACAAATACACACAACATGTATATGTATATATATATATATATATATATATATATATATATATATATATATATATATACATATATACACACATATATGTACATATATATATGTGTTCATATACACATAAATATATAATGAATACATATATACACACATATACACATATAGTTTATATATATATATATATATATATATATATATATATATATATATATATATATATATATATATATATATATATATATATATATATATATATATATATATATAGTTAGTTACAGAACTCATGAAGGAAAAAAAAGCTATAAGAAAGTATGACCAAGCAGATTTTGTAATTTACCATATCATCTCAAAGAAAACCTGATTAGCAAAAAATGATCACCAGGATTAAGTCGCTTGCAAAAAAAAGTAGACAAGCACAGTCATTCAATTCATTTTTTTTTATTTTACTTAAGGAAGCAAAAAGTATGTGGGTCGCTTTTCTTTTAATCTATCAAGGTGTTCTACTTATAGCAACATCTATAAATATTTCACGACTGAAGTGTTCACTGCAATAGTAAGGTTAAAGCAATGTCATTATTCTCGTGTCCCGCTGATAAACACAATGTCCACAATGTTAGATAAAATATTTTCGCAATTTTATGTATGAAAATCTTTTTCAAACCTATATACCTATATACTGTACACACACACACACACACACACACACACAC
The DNA here is from genome assembly GCF_040412425.1 of Macrobrachium rosenbergii. NCBI lineage: Eukaryota > Metazoa > Arthropoda > Malacostraca > Decapoda > Palaemonidae > Macrobrachium > Macrobrachium rosenbergii. The sequence continues at coordinate 29,075,207 of NC_089787.1, read as the reverse complement.
ACACACACACAATATATATATATATATATATATATATATATATATATATATATATATATATATATATAATATATATTTATATATATCTATATGTATAGCCTATATATATATATATATATATATATATATACATACCTTACCTAATTTGGGGTGGTTCAATTTTATATATATATATATATATATATATATATATATATATATATATATATATATATATATATATATATATATATATATATACATAACTGAACAGCCCAAAGTAAATTAGGTTTTGCGTCATCCTACCTGGAAAAAAAAAACCTAAATAGGGCTTAAAACTTAGTCAATCATCTTACCTGCTCTCATAAAAAAAAACAGAAAAACTATATAAAAAAACAACAGAAAGAAAACCGTAACCTTCTAACTTACAGGCCGTGGAAAATGCTGACTCAGAGAGAGAGAGAGAGAGAGAGAGAGAGAGAGAGAGAGATTATGATAATAATAACAATAGGATATATGATTAATCCGCAGTATGCACGGCAATAAATCTAAGTGATTGAAATTTAATCACCAAGATCTCGCCGGGTTTAATTAAAGATTTTCCGAAGATGTATTGTTAGGGGGAGCCCTTACGCAATCGAGAACGGGCGGCCTGGGTGGGGATTGTTTCAGAGAGAGAGAGAGAGAGAGAGAGAGAGAGAGAGAGAGAGAGAGAGAGAGAGAGAGAGATTGTTTTTAACCGTTCTCGACTATTTCTCCTTTCTCTTTTCCCTCAGTGCGGTCTACCTTGAGATAATATAATAATAATAATAATAATAATAATAATAATAATAATAATAATAATAATAATAATAATAATAACAATGATGATGATGATGATAATAATAATGATGACAATTTTATATAATTAATAAAATAATAACAATAGTAATGAATAATAACAATAATGAATAATTATTACTAATAATAATGATAAAAATACAAACAGTGATAGTAAAAAAAATAATACTAAATAATCTATAATAATAATAATAACAATAATAATGAAAATAACGCTGCAGAGTAATGAAAATGAAAATTACAATGATTTCTGTATAAAAGTATTATCTTGCGCCACTTCAAATGAAAAAAAAGTACCAATAAATTGAAGAATTCACAAACATAAAAGTTAGTCAATCACAACACAGCAAAAGTATATGACAGAAATGAATAAAATAAAACTTATCCGATGATAAAAATATTAACGACAAAAGTTTTGATGATGGTAATAGCATAAACAGTGACAATGAAAATCATAATGACTGCTGTAATAAAGTATTATCTTCATAACAATAATGATTGAAATTTCGATGAGAATGATACTACGGGTGGGGGAAATTATTATAGCCTCTGTTTAATAACATTATCTTTGCGATTTTTTGCCTCTCGACAATTTTTATCACGTTTGCGTTTTCATTATCGTTGCATTTCTTCATTATGGTTTCATTCGTTAAATATTATTTAATTTTGAACTGTTTTTATTGGCGATAACTTTTATTTTATCAATTTCTGTCCTAGAACCTTTTAATGTGTTGTGAGCGACTAATTTTTATTCGTGCAAATTCACCAATTAATTGAAGAATTTGCACAAGTAAAAATTAGTCGCTCACAACACATTAAAAGCTTCTGGGACAGAAATTAATAAAATAAAAGTTATCGCCAATAAAAAACAGTTCAAAATTAAATAATATTCAGCGAATGAAACCATAATGAAGAAATGCAATGATAATGAAAGCGCAAACGTGATAAAAGTTGTCGAGAGGTAAAATTTAGGATGCTGTATCTCACGATAATTGTCCTGGCAAGACAGGACTGGTATAATAATTAAAAAGTATCTAATGAGTATTTAATTTGTGGAATGCTGAGAGAGAGAGAGAGAGAGAGAGAGAGAGAGAGAGAGAGAGAGAGAGAGAGAGAGAGAAAAGAAATAATTCAGCCTAATAGCTTCGCTGAACGTTCTGAGCTCGAATATGCTGAAATTTGTGTGTGTGTGTGTGTGTGTGTGTGTGTGTGTGTGTGTGTGTGTGTGTGTGTGTGTGTGTGTGTGTGTGAGAGAGAGAGAGAGAGAGAGAGAGAGAGAGAGAGAGAGAGAGAGAGAGAGTAAAAAGAAATAATTCAACCTAATAGCTTCGCTGAACGTTCTGAGCAACGAATATGCTGAAATTTGTGTGTGTGAGAGAGAGAGAGAGAGAGAGAGAGAGAAACAATTCAACCTAATAGCTTCGCTAAACAGTCTGAGCTTCGAATATGCTGAAATTTGTGAATGCTGAGAGAGAGAGAGAGAGAGAGAGAGAGAGAGAGAGAGAGAGAGAGAGAGAGAGAGAGAGAGACTCAGCCTGAACGGGCTGAGCTTCGACTATGCTGCAATATTTTTATGCGAGTTATTTTATTTCATAATCAACATTTTGTTACATCAAAGATTTCAAGGAATTTTGAACATAATGTAACAACTGACAGGCGCTTAATAAGATAGCTTATTTTCTCCTAATATGAACATCTAAAACACCACTGATAACCTTACTTTTGGAGAGAGAGAGAGAGAGAGAGAGAGAGAGAGAGAGAGAGAGAGAGAGAGAGAGAGAGAGAGAGAGAGAGAAGATGTCTTCACAAGAGCAATAAATTCCACCTTCACGATATATCTTGCGCCAGCCAACAAAAAGTCCTACGTGCTTTCTCTTAACAGATGTGGCCCTATAATGAGGACACATTATTATTCACAATTTCGAAATGGAAATGCAACGTCTCAATTCCAGAAACCTATTCGTGCGCGTGAATTATCCACACGCACACACACACACACACACACGTACACAAAGATACCCTACACAATTCGGTGCTTAGAATCCTCGCCCCTCCTGCGAGAAAACCAAGGTTCGTTTCCTGACAGAAGCAGAACGATTTGGTAGTGAATTAGGTTAGTTATAAGGCTCGGAGCGCGGTTGGAGAAGGGCAAATGGCAAAAAGCGTTTTCGAAAACCAGACGGTTGCCCTCTGGGTCCAAATGATTACAATGCAATGCATTCATCCACGGGAGATAAATTAAAACATACGTACATGCATGAGACATTCTTTCGCTTTGCTTTATTCGTTCCATTGCCCAAGACCGACGGCTTTCATTCCCTTTAATCATAATAATAATAATTATAATTATAATTATGATAATAATAGCCATTTCTAAAGATGATTTATTTTCAGACATTTCTAGGACACCTTTCACTAATGCACGACTTCATTTTTTCTTTGCTAATTTCATCTGCATTTTACTATACTTCTCCAAGTTCTGCTTTTTCTCTTTCCACAATCGGACAGTCTATCCTAAAGACTGATTGACTGTACCTTATATGACGTCACAACTCCTCAGGTCACTGACGCTGTTCTAAGATATATACTACTTATATATATATATATATATATATATATATATATATATATATATATATATATATATATATATATATATATATATATATATATATATATATATATATATATATATATTAATAGTATATATCTTAGAACAGCGTCAGTGACCTGAGGAATTGTGACGTCATAATTACTGTCAGTCAGGTTTCAGGATAGACTGTCCGATAATGGAGAGAAAAAAACAGAACTTAAAGAAGTATATAAATAAATATTACATGCACGTTCATTTTCGCTTCAAAGAGGAAGACTGCATCTGAAACTTAACACGTCATAATTTTTTTTTTTTTTGCGGGAAAAATGATGGACATTAAAAAATAGTCTTTAATTACCGACACGGAAAAAAATCAAACAAACAAACAATGACAAAGCAAGTCCGATAACCTATTAACTATATCATTAGCTTGATTACTTGGTCAGTGTTTCACTTTCAATACAACCTTGAGACAAAAAATATATTCCAAGCAATGATTTCAGACTGCTTGCTTGCATTTGAGGCTGTTGCATTTATTCCTGATTTTATCTCTCTGTTCATTATTTATTTTTTTTTTTTTTACATTAGCTAGCAGAAGATTGCTTAGCAAAATTATGACCTCTGAACACTCCTTCCAAATGAATATTTGTTTGTTTCTAATAACGATAATGGGAAAAGACATTTTTTGTTACACAAGACACACATCTGAATTTCGTTTCTATAAATAGATCGAAGGACACAAGGGTCAGTTTACATATTAAATGAAATGAAGGATGAGATTTATAACATCAGAAAGAAAAGTCTGTTTTTAAGTGCAGTAACACCAAGACTTAATGGGCCTCAACTTAAAGGGGATTCTGTATTAATCAAGTTACAAGTTCATCATTATTTTTCGCTTGGCTACAAGTTTAGGGGTCATACGTTTTTAAATACATCTCTTTAACTGAATGTCAAATGTACAGTAAGGTTAGTTTAGGCTAGGAACTGTGTGGAATTACTGCTAGCATTAAGATATCTAGGAAATATTCAAGTGTAGGCATCATATCAGAAAGCCACACCCCTGAAGAGTCTGTTAAACTGAGATATTATTATTATTATTATTATTATTATTATTATTATTATTATTATTATTATTATTATTATTATTATTATTATTATGATTATTATTATTCAATAAATGAAACTACTGTATCATATTTGGTGTTACTGTTAAGCTGAGATACTAGTATTATTATTATTATTATTATTATTATTATTATTATTATTATTATTATTCAATAGATGAAACTACTGTAGTATATTTGGTGTTACAAAGACACTGCTTCTCCATTGCATCATGGAATTCGGACCACCAAAATCAACCCCAGACCAGCAATTCGGGTGGGTAGCTATCTTTAAAATTGATATTATTCTCAAAATTAAACAATAAAGAACGATGAATATAAATAAAGAATTATAAATAAATATAAACATAAATATAAAAATAAACATTCTCAGTTGATAGAACTGTCCCTCTAAACGGAAAATTGCAAAATATAAAATCCCCACGTTTGTCAAAGAAAAAAAACATATTAACTTAAAGACCAATGAAAATAAACATAAATGAAGTATAAATATAAATATAAATGAAAAATATAAATATAAATAAAGAACTATAAACATACACAAATGTAAATGAAGAACTATTCTCAACTAACAGAACTGTCTCTGTGTGTGTGCAAAATTTAACAAAAAAATCCCCCACGTTTATAAAAAACAAACACGTTAACCATAAGTTTACTTAACTCATTCCTTTACGCAATTCATGTTATTACCCTTCCTTCATTTCGTTATTAATGTTATTAATAGCTATTATTTTAGGATGCCCTAACCTTCACGCTCGATAATTTCTTAAAAGACCTAACTACGGAGGCGGGGAAAAGAGAAGCTTAGATTAAATAATACATAATACCACTTCGCGCCAACAAGTAAATTGATCAATTTGATCGAGGCTTCCCACTGAAGTTCGCTGGGTTCAGTCTAAGACTGAAAAATAGGTTGAAGCATTAACGTAATCATCCCCTTTATAGCTATAATCTCCTCTGTTTGTGGATGTGCCGTTTCATTAAGCGTAAGGGGATTTCCGGGTCTTGAAACGAAAGCAATTACGCCATTTTGTTTTCTGTAAAAGAAAACTATTGTGCCGGCTTTGTCTGTCCGTCCGCACTTTTTCTGTCCGCCCTCAGATCTTAAAGTCTGCTGAGGCTGGAGGGCTGAAAATTGGTATGTTGATCATCCACTCCCCAATCATCAAACATACCAAATTGCAGCCCTCTAGCCTCAGTAGTTTTTATTATATTTAAGGTTAAAGTTAGCCATACTCGTGCGTCTGGCAACCCTATAGGACAGGCCACCACCGGGCCGTGGCCGAAAGCTTCATGGGCCGCGGCTCATACAGAAAACCTTCGAAGCATTTTTTACTTTTTTTTTTTATCAGGATGGAAATCCCACCACACACGAACATGTTCATCAAAGTCTGTCTGTATTTTGTACTTTCTCTCATGTTAACACAGAACTGCTCCTCTCTCCACACGTAACTAATAGAGTGTCTGCTTTCTCTTCCTCCCATGGTCTCCACAAAAACTGCATTTCTCTTCAAAATAAACAATGAAGTATCCGTTTTCTCCATCTCACATTCTCTTGAAGTACAACTCCAGTAACGCCCTCTCTCTCTCTCTCTCTCTCTCTCTTCTCTCTCTCTCTCTCTCTCTCTCTCTCTCTCTCTCTCTCTCTCTCTCTCTCTCTCTCTCTCTCTCTCGGAAAAACTATGATTCTTTCTCAAACACAAAAGGAAATGCCATATTCTATTAATTCTATTAGAGAAGGGAATTCTTCGTGTGTTCTCTATTTCTCTTTTGAACCAACCCATGAAAGAGTTGCCATTAATTCTTTCCAACCCCTAAAAAGTAACTCAAAACTGAATTGCCATACCTGTTCTCTCTCTCTCTCTCTCTCTCTCTCTCTCTCTCTCTCTCTCTCCAACCAGGAAAAAATGAATCACTTCCCTCTCTCTCTCAATAAAACTCATTAAGGAAATGAACCCTTCTCTCTCTCTCACTCTCTCCAACCCGGAAAAAATTAACCAATCCCCCTCTCTCTCTCTCTCTCTCTCAATAAAATTCATAAAGGAAACGCGCCCTTCTCTCTCTCTCTGTTCAACCCGGAAAAATTGAACCACTTCCCCCCCCCTCAATGTAACTCATAGAGGAAATGCGCTTCTCTCTCTCTCTCTCTCTCTCTCTCTCTCTCTCTCTCTCTCTCAAATCACGACGAACTATCATTCTTCGTACCTGCACGAAAACACGTAACCAACAAAAACAAAAAATTTAAAAAAAACGAAAAAAAAAAAAAAAAAAAAAAAACTCAGACGAATTTCCACGGCTTACATCAAACACATTTCCGCGCCTAATATCGAGAAATTACCTCGTCTGGCATTTGCGTGGTGGCCGAGGGACCTCCGTAATGAGCTGCACGCACACACACTGAACAAGAAGAAGAAGACGAGAGGAGAATATATAACGGGGCACGGCATGAAATAGTGATGACAAGGTTGTGTGTGTGTGTGCGCATTTTCTAGGAGATAAGACTGGGATAGGGAAGATGAGGTTTGCCTCACTAAGAGCTGGGTTTGTGTTTCCGTAAGGAGATTCGGCCCTTTATTGGGAGGTTACAAATATATAGCAAATATTCTTGATAAGACAGTTATAGAAGTGGTGCCTGTGAGATGAGATTTGCACAAGAATAAGCTCAGTTTTCCATAGGGAGATTCAGTCCTTTATGATGAAGTTACAAATATTGTCTTGAAGTTGCAAACATAATCTTAAAGTTACAAACATAATCTTCAAGTTACAAATATAATCTTCAAGTTAAGAATATACTCAATTTACGAATATATTCTTTAAGGTTACGAATATCATCTTGAAGTGACGAATATAATCTTGAAGTTACAAATATAATCTTGAAGCTACAAATATAATCTTGAAGTTCCGAATATAATCTTGAAGTTACGAATATAATCTTGAAGTTCCGAATATAATCTTGAAGCTACAAATGTAATCTTGAAGTTACGAATATAATCTTGAAGTTGCAAATATAATCTTGAAGTTACAAATATAATCTTGAAGTTACAAATATATTCTTGACAAGCAATTATAAAAGGGACACCATTCTATGTGTGTGATTTTTATTCACCATCTGGCTGCTTCTTCTAACTAAGCCACTCTTCCAATTACATCTTCTGACACAAACTTCACTTCAGCCGTAAAACCTTTCAGTTCCTCTTAATAACTTATTTTCCATACACACCTTCCCAATACCCTTCACTTTGCATCGTCATCAATCCTGCAATAAGCTTTTCCTATGTCAAAGTATGCCACATACATATTTTTCCCTTTACTTTCAAATTTCTCACATAACTGCTTCTTAAGATAAACGCGGTCCACATATCCGATGCCATGTCTAAACCTACACTGTTCTTCCTCTATCATCCCTTCTGTCATCTATTTCACTTTCTCAAAATAAACATACCGTACATTTTCCTTGTCAAACCAAGTGAAGTCTTGCCCCTATAACTTTTACAGTTGTCATTATCATTTTTACTTTATATATAAATATATATATATTATAAATATCAATATATATATATATATATATATATATATATATATATATATAAAGTAAAAGTGGTATCTATATATATATATATGTATGTATATATACATAAACAGGCAACAAATAATAAACCAGTTAACACAATACATCTAAATTATCTGTTGCACAAGGAATACAAGAAATCAGAGAGAGAGAGAGAGAGAGAGAGAGAGAGAGAGAACATTAAAAAAAGGTCAAGAATATTCCCTCGCGTTGCCTCACCGTTTAATAATAATAAAGTGAAAGGGAACGACAACGTGCATAAAGGAGGGTGGGAAAAAAAAAAAAAAAGATGAACCTTTAATTCTACGTGACCTGAAATCGCATTTACCCAATTTACATCTCGGAGAGCACGGGACTGTGACGGGGTAGGATTTTTGCATATTCGGTGGACACGGGAGACTTCGGAAAGTAACGGGAGGGAGGTATACGGCAGGTAAAAAAAAAAAAGTAGCAATCACAGAATCGTTTTACATTGGTTTACTATTTTGATTTTTTTTTTAAGGAATTATTTTCACTTTTTTGTATATATATGGTAATGTTTAGTACTGCTTGAAGATAGGTTTTCTTGCAGTAATGTATCGTTTTACCTTCACTAATAATACAGCTAATATTTGTGTATATATATATATATGTATGTATGTATGTACGTACATATATATATATATATATATATATATATATATATATATATATATATATATATATATATATATAATATGTTCATATATATATACTGTATATACACTGTTTATATATATATATAAATACATATACATACTGTATATATAATATATATGTATATATATTACTGCCGAGAAATTCCAACTCGTCCCATCAATTTTCTACAGAAATTCCGTTTACATCTACACGAGCACACAACCCCAAGTTTTCCAAAATTAAATATATATTTTCGTACCCGTTCAATTTTTTACCCAGTAAGGAGCACTAGTGATTTTTTTCTCAAGTCTGAGAACCCGAAATTTGCTAAGCCATTCTTTCTCTTTTAGGTAACATTATACGTTAGTCTCTCTCGGCCTTCAGTTTTTCTCAAATTTACTTTCTAAGTCTGGCCTTTCATCAAATAAGGGAACATCCACGTGTTTTTTTTTTTCTTCTGTGCAAGGTCGGGCGTGGTTAAGACGTCCTTTCTCTGGGTGCAATTTGTGTGCTTAAAAAATGCAGTGTATCTTTGTAATGTACGTATACATACATACATACATACATACACATATATATACATATATGTATATATAATACATACATATATAAATTTATATATATATATATATATATATATATATATATATATATATATGTATATTGTGTTTAATTCTCCATGGAAATATATGTATGTATATATATGTATATATAAACCTATAAATGTATGTATATATATATGTGTATATATACACATATACATACACTTATATTTACATATATACATATACATACATACATATATTTCCATGCAGAATTAAACACAGAATTTAAAATTAAAAATAGATACAAGATGAAAAAATTGAACAAATTTAATATAAATAAAAACCATCTAACATGAACTCACGACCTTTTACTAGCTGTCACGAAAAACTATTTTTTCTGTTTCTCTTAACAACAGACAAATTAAAATAAGGGTTTTTTTTATATCAATCAATACCCACTTCACAAACGGACCCTTCACATTTTCCCCTCTCACACACATCACTATAAACCACCGCCTTCCCTGGTGTTTATCCCATTACGGTCAGGACCCCTCTACATAAACCAATAAAAAAAGTAAAGTTAATAAACAGTCCGGCTGCGAAGAATCGACTTTCATGGGCGCCATTTTATGGCCTACTGTGTGCAAGACACACCCAACAAATGGGATGTATATAAGCCACCTAGTAACCTTTGATGCCAAACGATGGCTAACTGTAAATCAATATATATATATATATATATATATATATATATATATATATATATATATATATATATATATATATATATATATATATAGCTATATATATATATATATATATATATATATATATATATATATATATATATATTTATATATATATATATATATATGTATGTATGTATATGTATACATCACATATTTAATGTATATAAAATATATATTATATATGTATATATACATACACACACACACACACATATATATATATACACATATATATATATATATATATATATATATATATATATTTATGGTACTGGTCTTGAAACGCTAGCCTCAGCAAGCCTCTTTCGGGTGAGGCTGCTAACCCCTACCTTTCTCTACCTTGATTGCGATCCAGCACAGCCTACCAATTGCTAGGTATATTATTCACAGGTAAGATCAACAGGGGAATGCTGGGATTTAATGAAGAGGCCTACACTGTCACTCACAAACACTCCCATACACAAACATACATACGATATAAATATGTACATATATGTATACATATGTAAGTACATACACATAGATATATATATATATGTGTGTGTGTGTGTGTGTGTGTGTGTGTGTGTGTGTGTGTGTGTGTGTGTGTGAACAAACGTAAAAGAAAAAGGGCCACTGGAAAGCGCAGATCAAAAAAGGTTGCATGCGTACGCGCAGTAGAAAAAATATATATACATGTAATTCCATATCTGTAATTTTTCCAGTCACCGTAATGAAATAAAAAAAAAATTAGTTCTCTCATTCTAACTGTTACCTTTCAGATCTTATAATAAAACTGGTAAGAGAAAAAAGTTAGCCAATCCGGTCAAATCTGAAATTACCTGTACATAAACTAAAATCCCCTTTCCAAATAAACCTTCCTGATAGAAAAATATCAAGTTAATATATGAAGGTATACTGACAAAAAATATACAAAGAATATGTTTCAGGTCAACACAACACATGAAATTTACTGACGATATTCAATGTCATCTATAATTAAATCTTAACATTTCTTATCCTTTTCTCGACCAACAGATTTTTTTGTTAATGAATTGCAAATTCACAAAAGAAATAATGCAATGTAGGAATGGACAAATGAAAAATAAAATTAAAGAGTAATATTCGCCTGCAAGCAACAGACATACAACGTCCTATTTCCTTTTATTTAAAGTTGAATGATTTGCCAGTACTTCTTGACAAAATCAATTTCTCTGGAATAAAGTAATATTTATTGTTCCCGTCCAATAAGTTTATTTTGCTTTAAGTCAAAATAAATATTAGTAAGTTTTCAAATGAATAATAATAATATCTAATAATAATAAACGCGTCACGTTCAGAGTTCCTTGGTAAAAAGACTATTAAAATAAAAATAAAAATCAATACAAATAAAACAAAAAATAAAAATCAATACAAATAAAAATGAAAACTGTAAATAAAAATGAAAATAAAAATAGAAAAATTATAATACAAAATGATTAAAGTAAAAAATAATAAAAAAAACTAAATACTCAAAATGTATTAGCAAAAATAAAAACTAAAAAAAAAAAAAAAAACTCTTCAGCTTTCCAGAAGAATGAGCAAGAAAACGAGAGTTTCCGAAATGCGTAAGATTTTGCTGTAATTCTGACCGACCCATTTCCAGTACTCTGCAACTTAAACGCCTTCTATCCTACAATGATAAGGTATCAGTCATTTCGCATCTCTTCAGCAACCCTTTTCATTTATTTACTTCTTACAAGCAATACCAGACTTGACGCTACTTAAGGAAATAGTTTCTTTACCAAGCGATTGAATCACTGAGTAAAGAAACAATAACAATTGAATCTTCTCCAAGTTCTTATTATCTCTCCCTTTATTTAAGAGACTTGCTTTTCCGTCGCTTCGTGTTACTCCCTTCGTCCCTTCCTTCCCCAAATATTTTGAATTGAATATAGAATTGAACTGAATATATAATTTAGGCCAAAGGCCAAGCACTGGGACCTATGAGGTCATTCATCGCTGAAACGGAAATTGACGGTAAAAGGTTTTACAGAAAACCTCGCAGTTGCATTATGAATCAATTGTTAAGAGTGGGTGGAAAGTAAGATGAAAGAAAATATGAAAGGAGGTACAGTAAAAGGAACAAAAGAAGTTGCAGCTAGGGGCCGAAGGCACGCTGCAAAGAACCTTAAGTAATGCCTACAGTGGACAGCATGAGGTGCACTGAGGCTTCTTAAGTCTCTGCTAAATTAGAAAATTAGGCTGCCAGTCGTACTGGACTTTCAACATAAGCACATATACAGTATCTGGATTAATATTCACCTCACAGCCTCGTCTTCTCAGGTCCTTATTCTAATGGTAATATTACACAAACGCTCGATTAGCAGAGATGACGAATCATGTCTACTTTACACACAAAACTTTTATATAATTAAATCTCACATTCACCGCTGTAAGGAGACCAAATCAAAAGGAGTAGATGTTAAGAGCCCGACAAATTATTCCGAGCGATGTTAATAAATCAGGAGGCACTTTTACCAGTAGCCCTGTTTTGGTACGAATTATTCTGACGTCTCATTAAGAAGCAACGACATTAACTGAGAAAGTCAAGTCGTTCTTGCAATTAACATGCCAGAGAGAGGCTGCCGTTTTCAGCACAAGGTTCCTGTTGTATCCCGCGTTTCTACTTAGAAAACAACTCGCAGATATGGCCATTATAACCACAATGGCTGCGGCTGTCATTTCATCTTGAAAGCGAAGTAAAAGTTTCAATAACATCCACATTCCTTAGTTCATTTTATCCATTCAGCAACTCGTTTTCAGAAGGACTTTTCATTTAAATTTCTTCTGCTCGTTCATTTCTGTAAGAAGGAGGGGCGGAGACTCTTAAAATTCCTGTCGTAACTTCAACGCAATAGTAATACCAGTTTCAGCAAGCTTGGGAAAGAGTCCTACTATTAACGTGTTTCAAATTTCTGACAAGGACAATTAAACCCGTCGACAAGCATGCACGTGTACATATTATACACCACAGAGTAAATACCAAAGGGCATCTATACCAACAAAAGGTATAGAAATAAAAACTCAGTAAATCCGTCCACAAGCAAACAAGTATACTATATACCAAAGGCCATCTATACTAGCAAACAGTATAGAAAAATTCCTTATAATACATCAAAGAGAGATGAGGTATAAGGTCCTACACTACGCAAAACTGTATATAATGACGTATCATTCTTTTTAAACGAGCTGTTATCTTTACGGTAATGAAAAGTTTACTAGAATAATGCGCGGAGGGCAAACCTGATGACACGTGTGAGCAACTGAAATTTTCCTAACATTTTATATGACCAGAGCCTTGAAATTCTGGTAATTAAAAAGTACATATAAAGAATTTTCCACTGTATAACAAAACCACAAATAAATATAAATGAAAAATATGATTAGGAAAAATATTAATTTACCATAGTATAACAGTAAAACTAAAATATTACCATATCTAAACATAAAACAATACACCACAAAATATACATTAGTTCATATTTCCCTTCCTCTTAATTGACTTCAAAAATATGCTTTAATTGTCCCTTCATTAATCAACTGGAAGACAACCTATTAATAAAACCTATGGCAAACAAGCAAGTCACGCTATATAATTCTATACAAGCGCTATCACCAGCAAGACTACACAAGGTGAATGGTACAGCTACTCTTGATGCAAGTAATTGCGAAAGGAGAGAGCAAATTACTGATTAGCTTACATAAGCCTTGGCTCAAGTCACCCTTTGAAAAAAAACTAAAAAAATATAAAAATAAAAAAAATGGTAATAAAATCAGGTCACCGAAAACAAAATAATAATTGCGGAAAGGCAATTTTTAATCAACTAAACAACAAAAAATTATAACCGTAGAGAAATGCACAATAATTAATCAATGATGAACTTGAATTATTACCCATTCATAAAATAGTTAATCAATGATGAACTTGAATTATTACCTATTCATAAAGCATAAAATTCAGAGAAGCAATCTTAATCAACTGGAGAGTATTTCTGCAGAATCACCAGGCGACACTTACCAATCAAGGATGTATGAAACAGGTAGAGCATACTATACAGTATATGCAATAGCCGAGTCACTATTGCAATACAGTACACCGCATACATCCATTTAAGTGCCAAAGGTTAACAAGAAATACGCAGAGGAATTTTTATAACATAGGAATCACAAGACTTGACAAGAATACCATGGCATATTTCTAAAGTGATCTTACTGCTACTTTCTTGGGCGAAGCCTTGAAGTACATTCACTAGAAAGGAAAAATGTCTGGTAAAATTGCCATTACCTCGCCCAAGACAGAGAGAGAGAGAGAGAGAGAGAGAGAGAGAGAGAGAGAGAGAGAGAGAGAGAGAGAGAGAGAGAGAGAGAGAATAATTTTAATATGCTTAGCTGACGCCACGTTATCACATTTATATCATTCTGAATCATTGACCTTTCATTTTATTTATTAAACACACACACACATACACACACAGAGAGAGAGAGAGAGAGAGAGAGAGAGAGAGAGAGAGAGAGAGAGAGAGAGAGAGAGAGAGAATAATTTTAATATGCTTAGCTGACGCCACGTTATCACATTTATTTCATTCTGAATCACTGACCTTTCATTTTATTTATTAAACACACACACACACACAGAGAGAGAGAGAGAGAGAGAGAGAGAGAGAGAGAGAGAATCATTTTAATATGATTAGCTGCATCACATTACTACATTTACCTCATTCTGAATTGTTGACCTCCTTTTTTATTTATCCATTCATTTATGACAGAGAGAGAGAGAGAGAGAGAGAGAGAGAGAGAGAGAGAGAGAGAGAGAGAGAGAGAGAGAGAGAGAGAGAGAGAGAAATTAATAATCGATAGTGAAATACTTTTGCAAGGACGGAATGAAGTAGGATGTGAGTATAAAACGAAGGAAACACACCAAAAAGCAATGAACGGAAAAAGAACAACAGATAATTAAAAGGAAAAGATAAAAAAAAAAAACGCTAAAAGACAAAAACGTAAAAAGGAAAGGACATTCAATCATACAAAAACATAATAAAAAAATAACAATCTAGCCAAAAATACACACACACACTACGCCCTCGTCATTCATACGAATTTAAAACAAGAGAACTAAGCAAAGCGAAAAATATGATAAAAGACCAGCAATTCAAAGAGAAAAGAAAAATAACGAGGACGGGAGAAAACAAACGCCAAAGAGAGGAGATGCACCGGAGGGGAGCATCCTTATAAGTAAGAAACTCCTCGGGAGAGAGAAATTGCTGTTCATTATCATTGACGTTCAGTGGAAGTGTCGTGATTCATCACCACTAAGCTTCGTGGGAGGGAGAGAGGGGGAGGGGAAGGGGGAGGGGAGAGGGAGCCTGGAAGCAGTATTAGCAAGGCCACCGAAGGCCCAGGTATCAGGTGAAATGGATCTGGTTAATGCACTTTTATTTTTTAAAGGGAAACTGCCCCAGTTTAGCTGAATCTCCTCTATAATAAAATGATTATGACTAAAATCAATATTAGGAACATGAAGAAAAAGAAAAATATATAATAAAAATGAGAAAATTGAGGAGGAACAAGAAAAGTGACAGTATTTATTATAATACTAATTAATGTAGTCGGTATTGGTGTTCTGACGTTAAAACCTTCACTGTGCGAATAAATAACACATTCCTCAAGATCATGAATGATTGCAAAGGTAATAAGTATGACCTGAAGTGCCCATTTCAGAATAATGATCACTGGTATTGAGCTAATAATAATAATAATAATAATAATAATAATAATAATAATAATAATAATAATAATAATAATAATAATAATAATGCTTAAAAAGGTTACTACTTGGTGATTTTCCGCAAAAGTTTTCTGTACCTATAAAAACTGGTCTACAATTCTGGAACAGAAGTAAGCGTTACCCAAAAAAGTGACTTGACATTTTAATCACATTATTAGACATAATAACCTAACTAAAATCATATTAAATTATACTCTTAAGTTACCTGAAAAATAAAGGGTATGAACAATTTTCTACACCTGTAACACACTATCACTGACTGACGCCTATGCTTCAGTAAATTACGGGCAGACAAAGATAAAACTAATATCGGAAGGCTTTTTACCCTTCGCAAATTAAGCAACTTCCCAAACAACGCTATTAATCTACGCGTAGAATGAAGAACAGATGAAGCAAGCAAGAAGAAGTTTTATTTAACTATTTTCCTTTATTCTTATTAGGAACGGAATGGAGTTCTTACCGTAAGAGAGAACCGTGGTCGAAATCTGAATGACAGATTTCCTTTGTAGTTAATTTTTTTCTTTTAAAACTGCAGGGTCAAAATTCTCTTCTCGCTTCTACCCAGAAGTTAAATGTGGACAAAGATCAGTTAATCTTCCATGACATATTTACCTCATATTTACCTCATAGTTAAAATAAAACTATCCTACATTCTACTTTTACCCAAAGGGGAAATCCCTCAGGCAAACTATGCGTAAAGACCAACCCCTTCTACTAATATCTCTCCAAAATGATATCGTAGTAACACACACCCCCTTCCTTCATTTACCTAAAAAGGGGAAAGGGGAACACCCCACCCTCCCCCCATCTGCAAAAACATGAATGAAGACTAGCTTCTTCAAGGATCCAATTTCTTCTCGTACCATCGTCACGGCGTGAAGTGAACTGCTCGACTAAATCAGTGTCGGAAAATGCTTAGAATTCTTTGGGAATACTGGGGGTTCTTGCAGAGAGAGAGAGAGAGAGAGAGAGAGAGAGCAATGGAAAGTAGTGTCAATGGATCTTTATGTATATCAGTACTTCCCTCAATTTCAAATGCAAGTTTCAGATAATCTGGCATGGGAATACTCGGGGTTCTTGCACACACACACAGAGAGAGAGAGAGAGAGAGAGAGAGAGAGAGAGAGAGAGAGAGAGAAAGTAGTGTCAATGGATCTTTAGGTAGGCTATATCAGTTCTTTCATCAAATTTCAAAAGCAAGTTTGAGATAATCTGAAAATAGAATCAAGAATGCAATTCTTTATTCTTTCTTCAGGAACTACATTCTTTGTTAAGAATGCGTGGGGCACGGAGACGAGAAACCACAAAACAATGCGAATGTAGTTTACTGACATGCGCCTCTATAGATATACCCAGATATCACATAATATAGGAAGGCAAGCCCCCTTAAACACAACCATTTAAACCAGATACAAAATATAATTATAAACAAACCTAAAGCGTGACATTTACTCAGCTGCACAATATGCAAAATCCTGGCTGCGAAAGGCAATGAAATTAATAGATGCTTGATGAAAAACCTAAGTTGATTTTCAATGAATTCCTCAAGAAAAAATTTACAAGTTCTAACAATCATATAACTGGACGGATTCGAAGGCCTCTTTCCAGCAAAAACCTAGCACCGTCATCCCCCTGGGGCGCAACCCCCCCCAAAAAAAACATTGTTCAGTGGGTTTCTGGACAATAAATATCCATCGTAGATTTAACGAACTTTCCTTTTCGGTTTAAAGAAATCCAGGGCCACCGACACAAAACTTTACAAAACCATGTTGCAAGTTTAATTTTGAAAAAGCCAAGGGCGAACGTCAAACGCGAAAGAAAAAAGAATAAATCAATAAATAAAAAATTCTGATATTTAAACGAAAAAGTTAATAACTGCATTGTTTAATTTTCTTAGTTCGTTTGACGAAAATGAATGACACGTAACTGATGCGAAAGAAATTAAATTTTTTACTGAAAGATATAAGAGAGGTTATTCAGCTCAGTGACTTTGTCTCCTTTATCATCCGGGTCTACAATTTTCGTTTTACCTGGTTTCTAAAGTCTTGCTTTACTTTACTTGGTGGTTGATTTTGTCTCCTCTTCTGGGATTAATCCCTACCTTCTCTCTCTCTCTCTCTTTCTCTCTCTCTCTTTACACACAAATACACACACTAACATACATATATATATATATATATAATATAAAATATGTATACAAACATTTATATATATATAAAATTTATATCACGTTGGGTATAATTATTTATTTATATTATATATATATACATATATATGCTTTATAGTTATACCTATACATATATTATTATATTTATTTGGTATAACTATATTTATCATTCCTCGAGACATCAGGCTGCTTTTCAATTATACCTGTCAAAATGCTGAATAATATATGTATATATATACATAGAGAGAGAGAGAGAGAGAGAGAGAGAGAGAGAGAGAGAGAGAGAGAGAGAGAGAGAGAGAGACTAACTTTTAGGAGCAAAAGACACATTCAACTTTTCCTTAACTTTAACATACCCAAATTCACATAACTGTCATTAAATGACCGAATATCCTTAACAGCCAAGAGGGAAAATTAAAAATAAGGAAAACCTCGATATTTTACCAACTACAATACAATGGTTTTTTTACAGAATTTAACGAAAGACTTCAAAACGTGAAAGACTACCTAAAACCGAGTGCAAACTAAGCTTAGTTGTCCAGCATCATATAAGAAAATAAATAAACAATAGCAAGCTGTGGCTTTTCTTTAATTCACGAAATCCATGCCAAGGATTTCTTGTTGTATAACAATGGGTATTTTGAACGCCGCAAAAACTATCCTTTTAAGGAGAAACGTTAAGATCGCTTAGGACCATAAAACTTTTGCAAAAGATTTTTTTTTTACTTTTTTTTTATTTTAATGATTAAATACATATTTTGATGATTAAACTGAAAAAAAGCTTTTCTTTACACTCCCTCAGTATTGCGACAGCCTTACATTTGTCAGGTTTATGGCTTAAAAATTTATTAAAACCACAACTCTGTCAGTATTACGCGTATGTACGTTCTGTACGTATATACGGACACACACACACACATATACGTTCTATATATACGCACACACGCCCACACACAAACACATATGCATATAATTATTAGATAAAAATATATATGTAATACATACATACATATATATACATATGTATATACACGTGTGTGTGTGTGTGTGTGTGTGTGTGCAATATTGGGTGCAATGCCGCATACACCATTCCAATTATTGTGAGTTATTGGAACAAAAGTCAAATGTAACCGGATCAACAAACAAATGCCTAAGCCAATTTCCCCCACCCGGAAATTACTACTGAATGCTTTCTCTTTCCCTTATAGTGAAAATAACTCTGAGTCCGCAAAAAGGATTACTCTCTCGGAATTAATATCATAAATTAATCTCCCGGCTATATATATAAAAGAATATGATTTTAACATCTCTATAATAAAAAAAAGCAAAAAAAAAAATACCAAAATGAACTTTCCGCTTAAGGGACGCAAAACCCTGCGGAGGAAAAATTATGCTTGACGACGAAAAAAAAAAAAAACTTCACTATGCGGAATTAAACGGAGGGAAAACCCTTTACTATGTGCCATTAAAATCAAAAGGAAAAACCTGCTTCACGGATGGAAAACCTAATTTCGTGTAGACGGTCTTTCAAATTAACGGAATTAAAAGCCGAAACGATAACACATTAGTATCTGTGAATAAGAACTAAAAAAAAAAGGACACACAAAATGCTGAATTTATGGAGGTAATTTTTTTTTGGTTAAAAAAAAAACCAACGCAAAATCAGAAAACCAATTTTATACAGGTTAAACCTTTGCTAAACCCAGTTGTTCACATAATGCAAGCGAGGGCAAATGGCAAAGACCCTATTAAGCAAGACAATAATACGCAAGGTGAGCTTCTCATTCAAGCATGGGAAAATGTTCGGAAAGGTGTCATGTTTTCTTCGTGCAGGGAAAAGCAATAGAAAAACGAGACGTCCATTTATGGTCGCAATACACAGAAGAAAGAAACGCAAGTTAATAAAGATTAATACATAAGGAACGCAAGTTAATAAAGACAATACAAAAGAAACAAAGTTAAGAAAGATTAATACCCATAAGATGTTCGTTTTAAGGAGTTTAAAACTTAGCAAAAACGCAAACTTCCGATGGATGTGAATTTATTTTCGTCGGACGGAGGAAAAAAAGAAAAACGATGAAGGAAAAAACAAAACAACAAACTGAAGGAACAAAACAAAAAACAAAACAAGAAACCAACAAAACAAAACAAGCAACACTACAAAACAAGCAACACACGAGGGAGAAAACAAAGCAAAACAAAAAATAATAAAAACAACACAAGAAGGAGACAAAACAACAAAAAACAACAATACAGAGAGGAGAAGCAAAACAAAACAAAACAAGCAACACACGAGAGGAGAAAAGGGAAAAAACAACAACAAAAACAAAACAAAACAAGCAACACACGAGAGGGAGAAAACAAATCGAAACAAGCAACACAAGAGGGAGAAAAATACAACAAAACAAGCAACACACGAGAGGGAGAAAACAAAACAAAACAAAACAAGCAACACACGAGAGGGAGAAAACAAAACAAAACAAGAAACACACGAGAGGGAGAAAACAAAACAAAACAAGCAACACACGAGAGGGAGAAAACAAAACAAAACAAGCAGCACAAGAGGGAGAAAAATACAACAAAACAAGCAACACACTAGAGGGAGAAAAAACAAAACCAAAACAAAACAAAACAAAACAAAGAAAACAAAACAAAACAAGTAACACACTAGAGGAGAAAAAACAAAAAAGCAACAACAAGAGGAGAAAACAAAACAAAACAACACAACACACGAGAGGGAGAAAACAAAACAAAACAAGGAAAACAAAACAAAACAAGCAAACAAAAGAAAACAAAACAAACAACAGCACAAGAGGGAGAAAATACAACAAAACAAAACACACTGGGAGAAAAACAAAACAAGCAACACACAAGAGGGAGAAAACAAACAAAACAAGCAAATACACGAGAGGGAAACAAACAAAACAAAACAAAACAAACAAAACACACTAGAGGAGAAAAACCAAAACAAATCGAGAGGGAGAAAACAAAACAAAACAAATCGAGAGGGAGAAAACAAATCAAAACAAGCAACACAGAGGGGAGAAAACAAAACAAAAAACACAAGGAGAAAACAAAACAAAACAAAACAAACAAAACAAGAAACTACGAGGAGAAAACAAAACAAAACAAGCAACACACGAGAGGGAGAAAAAACAAAACAAGCAACACACAAGAGGGAGAAAACACAACAAAACAAGCAACACACTAGAGGGAGAAAAAACAAAACAAGCAACACACAAGAGGGAGAAAACAAAACAAAACAAGCAACACACGAGAGGGAGAAAACAAAACAAAACAAGAAACACACGAGAGGGCGAAAACAAAACAAAACAAGCAACACACGAGAGGGAGAAAACAAAACAAAACAAGCAACACACGAGAGGGAGAAAACAAAACAAAACAAGCAACACACGAGAGGGAGAAAACAAATCAAAACAAGCAACACACGAGAGGGAGAAAACAAAACAAAAAACACACGAGAGGGAGAAAACAAAACAAAAACAAGAAAACAAAACAAAACAAGCAACACACGAGAGGAGAAAACAAAACAAACAAAACAGAAAAATACAACAAAACAAGCAACACACTAGAGGGAGAAAAACAAAAAAGCAACAACAAATCAAAACAAAACAAGCAACACACGAGAGGGAGAAAACAACACACGAGAGGGAGAAAACAAAACAAAACAAGCAACACACGAGAGGGAGAAAAAACAAAACAAAACAAGAAAACAAAAACAAAACAAGCAGCACAAGAGGGAGAAAAAAAACAAAACAAAACAAAACAAGCAAAACAACAACACACGAGAGGGAAAAAACAAAACAAAACAAGCAACACACGAAAACAAAACAAAACAAAACAAACAAAAACACTAGAGGAGAAAAAAAAACAAAACAAAACAAAACAAAAAAAACAAGCAACACAATAGCGGGAGAAAAAACAAAACAAATCGAAACAAGCAACACACTGGAGAAAGATTTTCATTTATGGGCATCCTAATTATCCGCCGACCTAAAGAGTACTGTGGGTCAGGAAAGGTCAGAAGGCTAATTCTCTATTGCCCTTGTGCTCTCATAAAATCTGATCAGTGTGATCAAAATATAATTGATATTATTGTTATTTGATCTGTCGAATTATGTGGGTTACAACATACTACAGAAAAAGAAATTTTATTACTATTAGTCAATATGAGCATGAAATTCCTATGGAATGAATCGAATGGCTGGTAACTTCCAAAGCATAATATGCAAATATATATATATATATATATATATATATATATATATATATATATATATATATATATATATATATATATTCATTCATATTCATTCTTTCCATCCATCTCTAAATATATATTCTTCAATATATATTTATATTTACAACAGTAACTCTTGTATACATATTTTCTTAAATAGATACTTCATTTACATCAGTGGAGACTTTTTTCACCAATAATAATAATAATAATAATAAAAATAATAATAATAATAACACACAAACGTAAAAATCATATAACAATAAACTCATATCTCCCCATTTCATTAAAACGGAGAAGCCTTTAAACAAATAAGCCTTGTTAAAATATTCAGAACTCGTCGGAACGTAAAAATAAGATGCAACAACACATACGGCGTCTGGCTCACCAAAGCCGGCCGCCGCCCCCCTCCCCCGTCCCCACACCACAGTGTCGCCGGATGGTCTCATGTAACTCTCAACGATGATGTATACTCTTCGCCCTTACATACCAAAAAGAGACATACACACAATGGAAGAATCTCACATTACGGGGCCGCAAATCAGCAGTCTAGAGAGGTCGTTGAACTCTCTCTCTCTCTCTCTCTCTCTCTCTCTCTCTCTCTCTCATTACAAGGAAAGCCGTTGTTCTCCCTTACTCTCAAAGTATCTTAAAATTGTAGCTGACACCTCAATATGTAAGACAAGGGAATTCCCTCTCTCTCTCTCTTAGCTAAGTAACCTACGAAGGAACTAGCAGCTCTCTCTTTCTCTCTCTCTCTCTCTCGCTCTCTTTCTCTCTCTCAGAGTAAAATAAAAGAGTACATCTCTCTTTTTTCCAAATTAACCTTGAAGACACTGAGCTAGCTCTCTCTCTCTCTCTCTCTCTCTCTCTCTCTCTCTCTCTCTCTCTCAGAGTAAGATAAAAGGGTACATCTCTTTCTTTAAATGTAACCTAGAAGAAACTGAGCTCTCTCTCTCTCCCTCCTCTCTCTCTCTCTCTCTCTCTCTCTCTCTCTCTCTCTCTCTCTCTCTCATTTAGTAAACGAAACGAAAACAGCCATCTCTCTCTCTCTTTATTTATTTAAAACTGAAATGAAAGAGAGAGAGAGAAATAAGTCAACAGTTGGCGTCGAATCTTGCTCTCCCTTGAAACGAGACCCGACCCAACATTTCGTGCCCAAAATAACTGCACTGCACCGCAATCTCTGCTGAGGAATCTGAGGCTCTCACGTCGAAATAAATAAATAAATAAATAACAATAAAAATTAAAAAACAACCGGATGCATTACAATGGTCAATTCGTTTCATTAAACGGCAGGTCCTAGAAGAATGCAAATTCTAATTGTGCTTCATTATCACCTGTCCTGTAATTTTCTCTTTGTTTTAAATGAAAGACCACAATTTCTTATATTTCTTCACTGTTTCGTAATCCTACTTTAGGTTCCATGATCTCTGTAACTTTCGCTGTTTAAAATCGGAATATCTCCATTCCTATATAGTTAGACCCCATTCACTTTCCATTCTTTCAAGGAAAAAGATTAGAAAGGACATTCGACTGCCCATCCAACTGGCTTCCAAATATATGCACAAGGAAAAAATGAGTAAATACCTTCGCTAAAAAAATTTTTTTTTCTTGTCTTTACGATTGATGAGAGGGGCACTGACCATCTTCCCAAATTTATAGACAGAATAATGTACGAGGAAAAATTCTCATGTGCCCTCTAGGAAAGTAAAATATATATATATATATATATATATATATATATATATATATATATATATATATATATATATATATATATATATATATATATATATATATATATATTTATAAAAACACACATTTATAAAAACACACACATATATATATATATATATATATATATATATATATATATATATATATATATATATATATATATATATATATATATATCAATGGGGAGGCGGACACAAAGACTTGTTAAAAGGGTCAATTTATTCCCGACGTTTCGTAATGGCTTCATTACATTTTCGAGGGCTGTATAAAATAACATAAATTACAAAAAGGGTATAAATTTAAATTTAAAAATTAAGCACAATGGGTTACAAATAAAAAAATTTAAAAATAGAAGGACCAATTAAAAAGGACAACGTAATAAACAAAACAAAATCTCTCTAAAAAATATACAATATAAAAAAATATGTATAAAAAGTAAGAAGATATGGACCAACCTTTTCAGTGGCAATGTTAAAACTAAACAGAAAACGAAAATTCATGGCCAGAATCATTAATGATTAAACGACCCGTCCCCTTGTTAAACAGCCAAACCTCTTGTACTCTCTTAGTCTTTCGTTTTCTGTTTAGTTTTAACATTGCCACTGAAAAGGTTAGTCCATATCTTCTTACTTTTTATATATATATATATTTTTTTATATTGTATATTTTTAGAGAGATTTTGTTTTGTTTATTACGTTGTCCTTTTTAATTGTCCCTTCTATTTTTAAATTTTTTTTATTTGTAACCCATTGTGCTTAATTTTTAAATTTAAATTTATACCCTTTTTGTAATTTATGTTATTTATTTTATACAGCCCTCGAAAATGTAATGAAGCCATTACGAAACGTTGGGAATAAATTGACCCTTTTTAACAAGTCTTTGTGTCCGCCTCCCATTGATGTATACCTGGCTGTCTGTTTGGATATATATATATATATATATATATATATATATATTATATATATATATATATATATATATATACCGCTATTTGGATATATATATATATATATATAATTTATGTAAACGTTTGTCAGCTGAATAGCAAAGGGGAAGTTTGTAACGTAATATTTATCGTGTTTTCTTGCAATCCATACTGGGAAAAGGGGTCACTGTTGTATGTCAATAAAAATTTAAAACTGCTTCAACTCTGTTTAGTAAACTTACAAAAAAAAAAAAACTCACATTATTGCGTACAGATATGAGCAGAGGTAAGACTTAGCACATATGATCGTTTCACTTGAGCAGAGGTAAGATTTAGCACATATGATCGTTTCACTGTTGACATATGTCGTGGGAAAGATGATGGATAGGCTGGGGGGGGGGGTCTTTTTATGAGACCTATCCCAGCAGTTGGAACTACAGAGTCACAACAACAATTCTGTGCAGAAGCTGTTTGCTAAACACGATTAATTTCCCTTTTTTTTTTTCAGCGCCCACAAGCCAGACGGGACGCAAATTCCTAAGATATATGCTAGTATTGCACCAGTCCTTTTTTTTTTTTTTTTGCCATTCCCTAGGTTAAGTTAGGTTAGGTTGGGTCAGGATAGGTTACATTGGGACCTCTGTCGTAATGTGGGTGTGGGAGAAATAATGAGAGTATTTTCAAGAAAATTCTATGATTAGTTTTTAAGATATGGCGTCACGCTTTTTTCAGGGAAAGGTTACCTCTCTGGAAAATGCTTACGGGACCGTAACGTCTCACCCTGAAAATTTAACGGTAAGATTTTGTCCACAGTGCTGGTCTAAGCTACAGAATATATCAAGGTGAAAAATAAAATAACATTGTCAGTTTAATATATCTATGGGTCGACAACCGGATAATTATGAGAAAATTCACAGAACAGACAAAAACATCTTGAAGTCTTATGAGGGATGGCGATACCTAATCTTAACTGCTTGAAGAGACAAGAAATTAAATCATTATATATATATATATATATAATATATATATATATATATATATATATATATATATATATATATATATATATATATATATATATATATATATATATATATATATATACACAGAACACTCCACAACTCAGGCCAGAATAATAATGCGATTTCGTTAAGGCAAGGTTCTTTTTTTATCTTCATTAATATAAACGCCCAACATTCACAAAAAAAAGTCACCCTTGAAATGATTTATGTCCCTTGTACCCTACATACGTACACAACCATAATAAGGAGACTTCTTACACCTCCGTAGTGTACAGCAACCTTATGTCCGTTCAAGAAGTAATAAAAAAAAAAACATTTTATCTTGCAAAGTAGCAGGTACCAAAGGCAGCTACTGCCAATTAAAAAAACAAAACCTTTAGTTCCATTTGTAGCTGATGTTAAGTGTTGTTAAGTGTTTAATAAAATTCCTTTTTTATTTCTTCTTTATGTATGCAATGATGCTTGTCGCGTGCATGAAAGCACACAATATTTTTACGCAACAAATATATAAATTTTGATTCAATTTTAATGAGAAGTTAATGTGAAAACATGAGAATTTCGAAAGAAATAAATACAAAAAGGGAGTATTTACAATACATTTATGTACTGTATTTATGATATATAATGTATGTTCAGTCAAACACACACACACACACACACACACACACACACATATATATATATATATATATATATATATATATATATATATATATATATATATATATATATATATATATATATATATATATATATATATATATATATATACACACACATAAATACATACATGTATATAGACATATACAGTATGTATGTGTATATATATATATATATATATATATATATATATATATATATATATATATATATATATATATATATATATATATATATATATATACATACACACACATACCCTTTCTTATTCCACATAAAACGGGCGTGGCAGGAACCCGCACCATTAACATGAGGATAACGTTACTTCTCTCCTGACAAGGAAAGAGCGGAATGGAAGCAACTGGCCTTTTTAATACCAATGTTACCAAACGTCACTACACCACCTAGAGGCTGCTACCTTAATTAATGGTTTCTCTGCATGTACCCCCACGGTTCCTCTTCCTTATTCCTCTCACTATTCTATTTTTGTTAGGTCTTCTATTTCTTTTGTACCTTTTTTTTATTATTTTTTATTTTATTCTTACGTTCTTTTAGGTTCTCCTTGGTATGTATGCCTCAAGGCTTTGTTTTTTTTTTTTTTTTAATTACTGAGCTCATAGTATACTTGGTATCTTTTCCTTGAGGTTCCCATTAAGTTTTTTTTTTAACTATTTTTAAATACCGTCGCGCTCATTTCTCAAGATCTAAAAATACTTAACATATGTAAAATACAAAACAGTTTTTCCTTGGGATCGTTTTATATATTTTAGTGTTTATGTATATTATATACATACATATATATGTATATATATAAATACATACAAATAGTACATATATATATATATATATATATATATATATATATATATATATATAAATATATATATATAAAATTTTTGTGTGTGGGGTGTGTATAGAATCTACAAAAAAACCATAGTTCCCCTTTGTTCGTACCATGAAGAAGCGAATTAAGTTACCAACAGCAACCGCCTCAGCAAATTTTATATAACCTACAAGAACACCTGCATCAACATCCTAGTTAATTCGGGTGTGGCTCGTTTTCACTTCATTCCTTGAAGCACATCCTATTTCGTTAGACATCAGAACATTCAACAGAATCACATATTAGCCATCCATCAACCCTAGAAAATATATCCATCACTCTCGCGTGCGCAGAGTCAAAATTTATTTATTAATCTAGACCAATCTCAAATATTAAAACTTCGACAAAAAAAAAAACACAAATTTGGTCCCATCTAAAATAGCGAAAGATGCACACCACAATTTCCACAACCCGAAAGAAATAATAATAATAATAATAATTACAGCAACAACAACAATAACATTAATAAAAGTTACATTAGCAGCATTACGTCCACCCTTCCAAGATGGCTTCGTATATTTTCCAGACGTCCTTGGAATTCTGGATAAGTCATCGCAAATATCATCATTTCACGGGGTTGCGACCAGATATGATGAATCTGTATATGTCTGAATGGCAAAGAACAGTCCACAAATAGCTTCCGTGTCGGATTTCAGATCCGGATCAGCAGTTTGACATCCGGGTCACTAATTTTTCACCTGCGACACTCATTCTGAGGCGCAAATTGACAGGCTGAGTTTTGTCACTATGATAAGAAGTTCTAAACAATTCCAGCGTTTGATACGCTTGAGGATCAAAGTTGGTTATACATTTTCAATAGCAAATTCAACCCAAAAATTTTACCGAATAATGTTTGGCCCATACCTAAAATTCATCCACAAATGTTACCAAATAATGTTTGGCCTTTACCTAAAATCCACCCAAAAATGTTACCAAATAATGTTTAGCCAATACCTAAAATCCACCCACAAATGTTACCAACTAATGTTTGGCCCATACCTAAAATCCACCCAAAAATGTTACCAAATAACATTTGACCCACACCTAAAATCCACCCAAAAATGCTACCAAATAATGTTTGGCCCATACCTAAAATCCACCGGAAATCTACTGAAATACTGTATATACGTTCTCGAGTTATGAGGTTAGCAAACAGGAAATAGCAAATGAAGCATTTTTTACACATCAAAGAAACAAAATACAGTACAACATAGCTTTTAAACGCAACCCCTTCTCTGGGACAAAATTATTACCTTGACAAAATATTTCAGATAATTTCGTATTACGAGAGATTAGCAATGCATTTACCAAATTAGATACCAAACCTTACATGTAACTCGTCTTGCCTTGAAGATGACTGCAATGTCGCCTGTCATCATGCGACACGCAGCAACGTCGCCCTTAATTGATAAACCTCCATGCAACATTTTTCGTGAAACCAACAATTTGCGTTCTTACCTAGAAAAAAATGAACATCATTGAAACATATCAAGTCCATCTTATATGTGACACACGCATATATATATATATGTATATATATATATATATATATATATATATATATATATATATATATATATATATATATATATGTGTGTGTGTGTGTGTGTGTGTGTGTATATGTGTGTATGTGTATTATATATATAAATAAATTATTTTCTGTCATAACAGAAGTCCATTTTTATTGGAAATCTTAGATATATATGCATACATATACATAAATACATACACAGTTGGCCACACACCATGGACAGTAATGCGCGATACATATACTACACCAAAAAGAACCCTGGCATGCTCTTATGTATACATTTAATACACAAAACCTCTTATAAATCGTGGAAATAAATATTTCAAGCAGTCTGATAATCTTCATGCCATGATAGACAGCACCACTAGTCACTTCTGGCGTGTACAACAATGGGAAGGCATGGCCTTCACTCACCATTAAAATCATTATAATTAAATCTGTAACAATACAGCCATGCCAATAATAAAATATTTTCATGCAATCACGTAATTACGCGATCCCACCAACATGAGCAATACAATATCAATAAATAAACCTAAATTGTTAAAAAAAAATGCCTACAGCGCAGCCATAAAAACAAAAACATTCTCGTGTAATCAAACAATTACATTTCACTTCCAACAGGAAACGTTAAGTTTGTCCGAGAGTACAATCCCGCGAAGGACAATTTTAAAGGAGTAATTTAAAAGGAGTAATCTTAAAGGGGTAATAAAATTCTAACGCAATCGAAACCCCTTTGCCGTACATAGAAGTCCTTCGGACGATCGCACGGAAGGATCATTATCTTAATGGCAATGAAGTCTTTCCGCCTGAAATCAATTTGAGGCAGTAACTTACTCTTCAATGTTCAGGCTCGGCTACAGATGCCATGATTGGCAAGGAGGAGGAGGAGGAGGAGGAGGAGGAGGAGGAGGAGGAGGAGGAGGAGGAGGAAAGGAGACGGGGGGGTTGTACTGGCAGAATACTCTGCATCAACATCAACGAAGGTCACAGTTGAAAAATATTGCTCGCGTGGTTCATGAATTTTTGTTTTGCTTTAATATCCACTGTCGTTTATTTACAATATATTTCAGCAGAATAAAATCAGCTGATTCAGGAAATTTCAGAGGCTTTCTTTCTGGTACAATGTGAAATATCATTCCTTAAATTAAACGAAAAGGTTTAAAAAAATGGCGAATTATCAACGACAAAAAGAATAATCTAAAAAATCCACAAAAAAATATTTCACCCAAACCAAACTCCCAACAATAAATCAAACTTTACGACAAGTAAAAGGAATCCCATTATCATTAACGGCAATACAATGTAAGCGTACAAATCCACCTTGAGAGGGGAATCACGAATGAGGACAAGGGTCTTACCAAGACGCTTGCTAATAATAATCGTAAATCTCTCGGTAGCTGTGAATTGA
The DNA here is from genome assembly GCF_040412425.1 of Macrobrachium rosenbergii. Lineage (NCBI taxonomy): Eukaryota > Metazoa > Arthropoda > Malacostraca > Decapoda > Palaemonidae > Macrobrachium > Macrobrachium rosenbergii. The sequence continues at coordinate 29,044,746 of NC_089787.1, read as the reverse complement.
AGATAAATACGTGAACTCGATCAAGTTCACCAGAAGCACGACTCTACTTGGGGGAGACCATTCATCACGAAATTAGAAGGTCGGTGCGTCCGTGGCAAGGACTATTCGTCTCACGGCTAGGCGACATCATCCTGATAGATATTTAAGAGGGAATCTCTCTCCCTCTCTCTCTCTCAAACACATTCAATACGTTATTTACATTATTTACATAACACAATATATATATATATATATATATATATATATATATATATATATATATATATATATATATATATATATATATATATATATATATATATATATATATAGATAGAGAGAGAGAGAGAGAGAGAGAGAGAGAGAGAGAGAGAGAGAGAGATAGGTGAGTCCTCTCATGTGCATTGTAAACTGTCAAGTTAATACAAGCAGATTCGGTCAAGAGACTTTGCCATAAGACTGGGGAATATACTGTCAAGATTTGTTCTTTTACTTCACTAATTCTCAGCTACGGTAAACACACACACACACACACACACACACACACACACACACACACACACATATATATATATATATATATATATATATATATATATATATATATATATATATATATATATATATATATATCCGTCATTCTATATCTTTTATTCCTCTCATCAATTTTACCAGTTTTTCATTAGTTCTTCTTTTCACCCGAATCTCCAGTTAACTGTCTTTCACTTTCCTCCTTACAAGATTAAAATATTTTATCTTTAAAACCATTCCCCTACTTTTTCTGATACACTTATCCAATTGTTCAATTAGCATGGAAAGTGAATTCCTCTTCTCCAACTTCCGTCGAAGTGGAAATATACCATCTGGATGACCTTGTCCTAACTTGATCTAAATTCTAAACTAAGTGCTTCCCAACGCCCCAACTCCAAAACTTTTAACTTCAACACAGGCATTTACAAAAATAAGTTATATACAGACATAACAAAAAAAAAAGAGGTTATTTGTTAGCATTTAATATCTTGTCTTAACCATAACACTCAGACCTGCTTTTAGTGATGTTTATGAGATCCATATCTACATATATAGGTATACCTATAATCATAAAACAGAAATATAGATTTATTTAAGGAACCCGGTTCCTCAACACCAAATGAATCATTTAAAAAATATGTACAGCTAAATGAATTCAAGAACGTGTACAAACGGCAGACTATTACTGGAACCTGAACTCTTGAATAGCGTATTCCTAAAGCCCCGTCAGCTTCAAAACTTTTTCCTACATACGCATTAAACGACTGAAGCAATGAATACCAAGTACGAAACTGCACCTTCCACGCATCTTTAAAACCGAATGACACGAACCCCACAAATCTCAAACACGCGGGTGGCGGCCGTATTCCCGAACTTATTGTTCCCACTTGAACCCCAATTACGTAGCCCTATACACGTCTATCATTATCACGTGTTCTGCTCTGTACTTAAGGCTCGTTCCTCCTTGATAGCCAAATTGCTGGGCATAAAACAATTTGCTGAACAAGTGAGCTAGATCTCATGCCCGTGCAATGGATGGGTTGGGTTTCAGTTGGTTTCTGGCTTCTTATGTAAGGTTGGGAGGGGTTGCGGTGCAATCCCCGTTGTGTATTATTATTATTATTATTATTATTATTATTATTATTATTTGTTGTTGTTGTTGTTAATAATAATAATATAATAATAATAATAACAACTGTCTACTGTACATAATGAAACTGATATAATATTATTATTATTATTATTATTATTATTATTATTATTGTTGTTGTTGGTGGTGGTGTTAATAATAATAATATTAATAATAATAATAATAATAATAATAATAATAATAATAATAATAATAATCAATAATAATTTTCAGTGGATAAAACTTTGATTGAATTTAGTAGGTACGCTGACGTATGGTGTCATATTTTGGATAATAATAATAATAATAATAATAATAATAATAATAATAATAATAATAATAATAATAATAATAAACTACGTTGGATAGACAGTTTTTTATATTATTTTATTATTATTATTATTATTATTATTATTATTATTATTATTATTATTATTATTATTACTATTATTAACAGCAGTAGCTGTAGTAGTGATAGTAATTTGGAACAGTGTAAATCAATTCTTATGTAAGGTTGCCAGGGGCTGAGGTACAATCCCCGTTCTACGTATTTTTTCTTTCTTTCTACGTTTATTTCTATACGTGATTTTCACGATTTTACTTGTTAATTTTTTACGTATGGATTTCTATATTGCCTAAATCTTTAATCGTTAAACTTAAGCAGTAAATTGGTCTTTTTAATCTTTAGCTAAAAGGCCCACAAAGAGCCGAACGGAATTAGGATCTAATTTCCTGAAAGATTTACGTGTCTATAAGATGAATACACAGTATACACATACGCATAACTATGCGTTGTTTTTGGGATCCTAGCTTGTATCTTTCCACACGATATGTGTTACATACGCAAATGCATACACGGTGTTTTGGCCAGCCTACATCGTGTTTTTCATGTAATATACATTATCAATTTACATCTTATGCGAGTGCAGACGGAGCAGTCACAATAAATCTAGTATTAGTCAAGCCTCTAGGCCAGTGGTTCTTATCCTATTTCAATGTATATAACCCTTTCAAATCAACAGTCAGTTTTCAAACCCCCGGAACTGCCATTAAAAAAAAAACAGCTAAAATACTTCATTAGGAAATTAGGTGTAGGTTTATATATAGTTCAGAGCACTGCTGTGGCAATAATAATAATAATAATAATAATAATAATAATAATAATAATAATAATAATAATAATAATAATAATAATAATAATCACTGTTATTTATATTTTATTTTATTTTTTTTGCATAAAAATAACGCGTATATAAAAATATATTTTACTTTAATTATTCATAGGCTTTTCGAACCCCTTAGGAACCGGCTTCGCACCCCTGGTTAAGAACCACTGCTCTGAGCAACAACAACAACAACAACAGTAATAATAATAATAATAATAATAATAATAATAATAAACAGCAAAACCTCGAAAAAACCAAAGGACTTGTCTTTTTCAAAGAAAAGCTAATATCATTCAGGGAAGACACCAGGAGATAGAATGTCATGATAAATCTTCAGTCCTTAAGATAAACGTGTCCTTCAACCGTGGTTTAATACGAAGACAAAGTAGGGTTTAAGAACCTGCGAAAAAACATACGCAAATCATTTCCTTTGAAACAGACGTGCCAAAATAAAAAAGATTAACCTACACAGGTCAGGCATCACATCGAACAGATCTGTGAAGACAGAACGATGGCTAAAGAAAAAATAATAATAATAATAATAATAATAATAATAATAATAATAATAATAATAATAATATTATTATTATTATTATTATTATTATTATTATTATTATTATTATTATTATTATTATTATTATAAACAAATGACCAAGCAAAGCATTAAATTAGCAAACTTTTAACATGGAAGCACCAAAGCTAATACATAAAAAAATCCTTCTATTATTATTATCATTATTATTATTATTATTATTGTTATTATTATTATTATTATTAAACAAACAACCAAGCAAAACATTAAATTATCAAAGTTTTAACATGGAAGCACCAAAACAAATAAATAAAAAAATCCTTCACAACGACGAAACAAATCGAACAAGCAAAATCCTTTACACAGAAACGACAAACTGAACACAGAAACCAAACTTCTAATCTTCAATTTACACAGAGAATAAAATTTACGACTGAAGGAACACATCGGGTAAAGTACCAACTTTGAACATCGAAGCAAAGGGGGATTGCTTTTACTAATCTTTAGAACCGTCTTCTTCTTCTTTTCCGCTTAATCAGTAGTCCGGGTCTGCGTTTTTAATGAGCCCTTTCCAACGGCTCATTAGTAGTCTTAAAAGTCTTTGAAATAAAAACTGAAACGTAAAAAAGTTAAAGAGGAATACATTCTCGTTAGGTACTGCTTCAAGGAGAGTGGTGTGGGATATTCATACGCGATCCTAAAAAAAAAAAAATAAAATAAAATAAAATAAAATAAAATAAAAATAAAAAAAAAAGAGTTAAAGGATGCGCCACACCTTTGATGATGTGTTCTCTCCCTGTCCTAAAGTAAACACAGATGGTAGTGTTTATTTTATTTAATTTTTTTAATTCTTTTCTTTTGGTTTTTTTTATTTCTTTTCATAGGTCAAGATCGCTTAGTTAAATGAAGATGCTTTATCTTTCTATGGTATTAGCAAGTGTCTGATTTCAGTAAGGCGCTGCAGTTAGCAGAAAGTGCTAAAACGATACGATTGTGAGCTGGCTTAGAATTCTCTCTCTCTCTCTCTCTCTCTCTCTCTCTCTCTCTCTCTCTCTCTCTCTCTCTCTCTCTCTCTCTATCGTCGTGACGATTAACTTAAGGTTATGTAATCTATTAAGTAACATTTTCTTATCTCGATCCAATACAACTTTTTTTCTTCGAGCACTTCCTCAAATCACTCTTACACTTTCAAGTGTCCATCTTCTCAAGTATGATCCACCTATTTCTATATTTTCATGTGCATCTATATAATATATATATAATATGCATCTATATAATATATATATAATATATATATATATATATATATATATATATATATATATATATATATATATATATATATATATATATATATGTACATATGCGTGTTTACAGTCTGTATACATATTTACATGTACATAAAATCAATGGTTTCTTCCACTGTTCGATATTACAGTATGACATCAGTTGGATACACATATCAGTCATTTTAATCACAACTGCCTTATTTATATTTTAGTACGCCACTACGCGACCGACTGCACTTTGAACAATCTCCCTTTTTTCATAATCAAACCTCTCGCTTCGCTATCCCAGCGTTTCAAATCTTCTCAGTTTCATTCCTCCTCGATACGCGAAAGCGGAAAGGTTCAAATATGATGACCATCGATTAAAGAACACGCACAAGCCGCAATACTTCCATTACATAAAGAGATACAAGCCAATTGCATAACCTCAGACACGAACTTTGTAAACAGACTCACCGTCCAGGAAGTAAACAAATTAAGCCATCTGTATCCAGGCACCTCAAGCACCTTGCCCTATCTAATTTATTCGGTGGTTCGCCGCGCAGCGTTATACAAAGCCAAATCGTAAGTGTTCCGTTAAGAAGAAGGAAGGTCGGGCTTTACAAGACAAGCCTCAAAGAAGGACGAAGGTCGGACTGTATGGAAAATGCCTTCCCGTTTTGTTTATGGAAGGGCAAAAATGGAAGACACTGATGAACAGGAATAAAGAATAAAAACAAAATAACTTTTAATGAAAGGTTTAAATTCATAGCTGATGCTCTGCTCTTTGACGTAACCAACCAAATATGGAATAATAAAATATGGAGCAAAGGAAAAACGTGGTCATAAAAAATACAACCAGAGAGAGAGAGAGAGAGAGAGAGAGAGAGAGAGAGAGAGAGAGAGAGAGAGAGAGAAGGGGGTGGGGTGGAAGGATTTTATTCATGGCCATAAGTAGAGGGCACTTCTCAAGGCAAAGGAAGGGCATGTATGGGCAAGGGGTGGTTTCCTGTACACTTTTACATAACCTTTACACCATAAAAAATACATGTAAAGGACGCTCTCAGTGACACAGACTAATGCTATTCCTACATACTAATACTATTTCTATATTAACAATGCAGTTAGTCCTTAAAAATCTCATAATAGCATGAGTCACTGAAATGATGAAGAAACACACAGTGGTGTAAATGTAAATATATATTAGGAATGCATATACAAATAAGAGCTTTGAAAACCTGCTCGATTCTCCTCCTCAGATTGAGGAGAATCGAGCAGGCTCTCGAAAGCTCTCGTTTGTGTGTGTATATATATATGTATGTGTGTATATATATATATATATATATATATATATATATATATATATATATATATATATATATATATATATATATATATATATATATATATATATATATATATATATATATATTTACATTTACATTTACACCACTGTGGATTTCTTCACCAATGCAGTTAATATAAAAAATATTATAATTATCAGTATCATCAAGAGTCTCAATCGTACTGACAATATTAGAATCTCACAATAAATCATACTCATTATTTTCATCAAATCATTTTTATTCTCAAACGCAAAAACAACTCAAGGCAACAGCATTACAAAATTACCAAAAATATCTTAAGGCAACAGCATGAAAAATTACCAATAATATTATAATAATCAACATACAAATAACATGCAAAGCTTAATCAACGAACGTACCCTCTTTACCCAAATAAAGCCAATGCATTCAATGAACCCGGGTATAATTGATTCGCGACCTTCAACTGTGAATCAAAAATAACTTGACTTGACAGTTGCCCCCTCCATCTTAGATCGGTCATGGATCACCTAAACAAAGCCTCTTTTACAAACTAAAATTCTGCCGGGGTTCATCTTAGATCGGTCATGGATCACCTAAACAAAGCCTCTTTTACATACTAAAATTCTGCCGGGGTTAATCCCACCAGATAATAAGAATTCAGAGCATAAAACGTAAGCAAGTTACTAGACAACCAGTATTCTGCTTACTAAATCAACCACTTTGAGCACTCCCGTACTAAGTATGTACGCTTTCTGATGACTAAGCACAAAGTCTTACTCTTGATTTATGACCTGACAACTACGACGATTTCTGCAAAAAAAATTTTTTTACACAATTATTCTCCGTTACATCCAATTTCCGAATTCTTGATATCTGGTTTGCCCATTATACGATTACAACTCCTATAAGGTTTTAATTATTCCCTTGAAATTCAGAAGGGGGCGTTTCGAATTAATCTGAATGAACTTCTTAAAACAATATAAATGTCTAGGGTTTAACACCCGTGAAACTGTCATGTTGGCCAATAGAAGCAATTTCTACAACAGACAATGTCCGGGTCCAGAGATCCACACCAAGATTCTTCTTCATCTCTGTATCTTTATAAATAACTTAACCCCATGTTAAAGACCTTAACTATTACGCCGCCAGAGAACTACATAAATATCAATACTGATCATCGTGACTCCAAAAAGGAACTTCGCAATAAAGTGAGAAAAAACTAATTTCAACATAAAGGAATGAACTCATAAATCCGCTCCCATCACCGATGACGCAATACTGAGTAATATCTGGTTTATGAATCCTACAAATCCAGCTCATATAAGAAAGCAATGGGTTTCTCTGTGTTTGCATGTAGCCATTCCACTCTGTGCGCGTATTTCGAATAATAATAATAATAATAATAATAATAATAATAATAAAATTACGTCGTGATTACTTTGTTCTTTAAAAATTCTCAAATATATCAATAAACTGTGTCACTAACTAAAGTTGAAAAATGAAAACAAAGCCTTTCGAACACCAGAGCTTTGTCCCTCCTCAGTGTTCATGCTAAAACACTGAAGAGGAACACAGTTTCGTCAGTGACATAATAATAATAATAATAATAATAATAATAATAATAATAATAATAATAATAATAATAATAATAATAATAATAATAATTCACCACACCACCTTACTGGTCAATGGAATATCCAAAAATTGCCTTATTAATTAAGGAGTATGGTTATAAAGAATAAATATCCTGAGGGGGGCTATCTGCGGTCGGCTATCAGGAGGACCTTATGCAACCGCAGCCAAATTAACCGCGCCCACATAAACAGTGGTGTTTCTCATTTTTGCTTGTTTGCCACCTATAATTATAATGCAGCATACATCCCAGTTCGGCATGCTCTGGAATTATATTGAGTTAGAGGTTAGTTATCGACTATGAAGACTACTATTTTTCTGTAATAAAATGGCAATGTTGCTATAATAAAAGTTATTATCAGAGATAATTGCGTGAGGTAATTATAAACTACAGTCCAATTAAAGGAAAATTTACCCAGTAGGTACTGTAATATTCTATTAAAGCTGTGAATTCAGTGTGTTGCTAAGCACTAATATTTAATCTTTCCAGACGAACGCTGTGTATCTAAGCATATTTAGACGACTGTATTAAGAAAATACTGAAACATAGTTGTGCGTTTCTATCAATACGGTTTATCAAGACGTAATACAGGAATTTCCAGGCAGCAGTGCAAAACTGTAAATATGATAAATATGATAAACTTGTAAATGAATAGTATTTTAGAAGTGGTAAATACATTACACAATAAAAATATGTATATGGGGTGCGGATACTGCCTAAGTATAGTTCCTCGTTAAGTGAGTTCCGTTCAGCTAGCACTCTGCTGGCCGCAGTTCGAATCTCCGACCGGATAAATAAGAGCAATTTATTTCTTGATAGAAATTCATTTCTCGATAAATACGATTCCACAATAACAAAGGTCCCGTTGCTAGGTAAATGGTTGTTATGTAAAATAAATCTAATCCTTCGGGCCAGCCCTAGGAGAGCTGTTCATCAGCTCAGTGGTCCGGTTAAGTACTTTAACGGCATAAGTATAACAAGTCAGTATCTAGTATCCCTTACTGTGTGAGTTTTAGAAGAAAAGAAACGTTGAAAGCACAGCCTTCAGTAACTGAGATACTAAGATCATCCAGGATCAACAGACTATATATCAACCTGTTAATGATGCAACTGACTATATATCAACCTGTTAATGATATTATGTTGAACTGAATATAGAATTTAGGCCAAAGTCCAAGCGCTGGGACCTATGAGGTCATTCAGCACTGAAACGGAAATTGACAATAAAAGGTCTGAAAGGTGTAACAGGAGTAAAACCTCGCAGTTGCACTGTGAATCAATTGTTAGGAAAGGTTGGAAAGTAAGATGGAAGAAAGAGAATATGAAAGGAGGTACAGTAAAAGAAACGAAAGGGGTTGCAGCTACGCCGAAGGGACGCCGCAAAGAACCTTAAGTAATGCCTACAGTGCACTGCACGAGGTGCACCAACGGCACTAACACCCTACGGGTTAAGAGATATGTGGCCTTTTATCAGTCCTAAAATAATCGAATTATATGTCATTATACCACTTAATCATCTTTATTAATGCGCAAGCCAAATGGACGGAGAATCTATTACCCTTATTCGGAGAGCATATTTGATGAAAAAAATACGTGCTCTCTACAGACCCTTCACCATTTTTAGTTTTCTGCAAAAGAAAAATATTGCGTCGGCTTTGTCTGTCCGTCCGCACTTTATTCTGTCCGCCCTCAGATCTTAAAAACTACTGAGGCTAGACGGCTGCAAATTGCTATGTTAATCATCCACCCTCTAATCATCAAACAAACCAAATTGCAGCCCTCTAGCCTCAGTAGTTTTTATTTTTCCCTCTAGCTTCAGTAGTTTTTATTTTATTTTAAGGTTAAATTTAGCCATAATCGAGCTTCTGGAAACGATATAGGATAGGCCACCACCGGGCCATGGTTAAAGCTTCATGGGCCACAGCTCATACAGCATTATACCGAGATCACCGAAAGATAGATCTATTTTCGGTGGTCTTTGATCATACGCTGTAGTGGCTGCACAGAAAACTCGATTGCGCCAAAGAAACTTCGGCGCATTTTTTACTTGTTTCTCTCAAATATAATCCGATTGATGAAATCAATCAGACAGTAGGAGTCTAGGTGAGTCAGTTTCCCTTTTCGCATGATGGTCTACCTTTATATAGTTGACTACAAGAATCTCTGTACACACCACGGAAAGCTAAAGGGCATCTGGTAACTCACTGTTTCGTAAACGAGAAGAATTTGATAATTCTACCTGTGAAACAAAGCCTCTAAACATGAAAACACGTGACAAACAGCATGTTTACCAAATGGCAAGGTAATTTTAAATGCCAATATTAAGTGACATCATTATGCAATCATTATATGCCTCCTTGGATTTTCGTAATGGATACATACATTCATGAAGCCAACAATATCAAGTTTCACTAAAATACCCTTAACCAAGCAAGAGTACTACAGTAGTAACTAGGCAAATGTGACAGAAACACTGACAGACGGACAAACCGACAGACTGATGAACAAGACCTTCATACATATCCATTCATGATGGTCTACTTTTGTAAAAAAAAAAAAAAAAAAAAAAAAAAAAAAAAAAATTTTACTGAAATCCCTTGAAATGTGTGATAGGAATTTTAGTGACAGGGTAAACATGACAGGTACACTTGCAATCAGAAAGATAGTGAATCTGGAGACAAACACACTGACTGGCAGGCAAAGAGATGGACGATCTCCCTTCAAGCTCATCAATGCATGATGGAATGGAATATAGAGTTTAGGCCAAAGGCCAAGCACTGGTACCTATGAGGTCATTCAGCGCTGGAAAGGAAATTGAGAGTAGGTAGGTTTGAAAGGTGAAACAAGAGGAAAACCTAAAGCAGTTGCACTTTGAAATAATTGTCAGGAGAGGGGGGATAGCAAGATGGAAGAAAGGTAATATGAATGGAGGTATAGTAAAAGAAACGAAAGGGGTTTCAGCTAGGGGCCGAAGGAACGCCGCAAAGAACCTTAAGTAATGCCTACATTGCACCGCACGAGGTGCACTGTCGGCACTACCCCGCTACGGGAATCAATACATGATGATCTACTTTCGTATTCAGACTGAAAATATTTCAACCGCATATAACGAGCTGCTGACAGTTGCATGACAGACAGATTTCAACCGCGTATGACGAGTTGAAGACAGCTGTATGACAGGCAGACTGATGAACGCTTTCCTTTCATGATAATCTACCAGTGTACAAAGCTTGAAAAAGATCCCTTTAAACGTGTAGGAGGAGTTGCGATGACAAGGTAAGCGCGACAGACGTGATGACGGACCGACAGGTAAAGGGTGAAAACTATAATCTGTAGAGGATTAAAAACATTAAAATGATGGCAGAAGAAAAAATGAGAGAGATCTCAGCCGACGGAAATACAAAAATTACAGAAACGTAAGAAAATTATAGAAATAAGGAGAATACAAAAGGGAGCATTCTGTTTAAGATATAAGGGCGCTGTCGTTGGTTAGATGAATTATCTTTCATTTAGAGGGAAGACAAAAAAAAGGGCATCCCATATAAGAAAGCAATATTCCAAACACGGACAAAAACTCGAGCAAGTGTAATGAAGAAAAGGACTTGCAATTTAGAATCAAAACCAACTTACTTCCTGGAAACAGTTTAAGGAGGAAGATAAAAATTACCTGCCATTTAGAGACCTCAGATTACTTATATATTTGATATTTACCATAAAAAAGTAAATCTTGCTTTTATGCTTTTCGGAAGTCTTAGGATGTATAACCTCAAAAACTATATTTTTAAAAATCCAGCATTTTTGGAATCTGTTAATTACAAACACAACCTCCACATGAATTCCAGGAATAACGTACAGCTGTCATAATAACCAACCCACATCTCACTTACACAAAGAAACCATACACTGCTAAAACACAGAGGAATTCCACCTAAACCGCACTAAAGTATTTAGTTTTCTCTCTCTCTCTCTCTCTCTCTCTCTCTCTCTCTCTCTCTCTCTCTCTCTCTCTCTCTCTCTTTTCTCAGTAACCGACAACATCCACAGTAATTACTGAAGATTTTTTTTATTTTCTCATTTTTCTCGTACACAAAAAGGGCGCTTCTTTAAAAGTTAATAACATTTTCGTAGTAACCAGACGGACAAACTTACGAAACCTGAAATGAAAACTAGAAAACATCAGTGAATACAATATGAATTTTTTCTCTCGCCAGAAACATAAAGCTGTCCTCGCCTCGAAATAACAGAGCAATTTAAATTCCTCTCTCCGGAAAGTGACCCGGAAAAAAAAAAAAAAAAAAAAAACAGGCATGGAAAACCCAGGGGGGGGAAAAAAAGGCAGGGAAGCATCTTCTACCCTTTCTTGTACTCGCGTCTCTTCTTCTTCTTCTCCTCCTCCTCCTCATTTCTCCACCAACAACTGCATTCCAGACGCCTCCTCCTCCTCCTCCTCCTGCGTCTCGACCCTTTCTTCCCCAGCTCCTCCAGCTCCACCTTCACCTCCACCATCGCGCCAAGGTTACCTTCAGCAGGATGTGGGTTACCTGGCCACAAGCAACGCAACAAGGATATAACAGGATCTGCGAACCGAACCGCGTCTTCTCGCGCCGGTAACCAAGTGTCGAGTTCGGAATCGTCGAGCTTCCGAACTTGACAAATCGACAGCGTCGTCGAATTCCCCCCGTGGCTGTTGAACTCTTGGTTGTCAAAATTCTTAAGTGACGGGATAACCAATATCCTGAATAATAGCCTTCATGTTGGTTAACTCTTGACTGATGAATTATTATTATTATTATTATTATTATTATTATTATTATTATTATTATTATTATTATTATCATCATGCAATGTATGGCGAACAATCATATTGGTTAACTCATGGCTGATGAATTTATTATTATCATTATTATTATTATTATTATTATTATTATTATTATTATTATTATTATTATTATCATCATCCAATGAATAGCGAACAATCACTGAAAATACGCAGGATAAAAAGATCGTTAATAAAGATATAGGGGCTGTAATAAGTCTTACCAATTCATCAATAGTCTACTTCAAAAGGGAACTCTTTCATCTGCCAGCATTATTATTATTATTATTATTATTATTATTATTATTATTATTATTATTATTATTACTGTTGTTGTTGTTGCTGTTGTTTAAAAGGAAACAAACCAATCCCTAGCGAGGAATTCCCTGAAGTTAAAGTCCAGTCTATAGCAGTTAATTACTATTATAAATCTAGATGAAGTCGTGTCAACCATCATGTTCAAGATTTTCTACAGACCCTTTATATCAATTTTATTGTGTAGCATAAACAACAGTATAAACAACAGCCGAAGCATTTCATTACTGATCGTGCTACGAGCACACAATCCTTAAGTGATCATTCCACAATGTCTGAAGGCTATGGAGAAGAAACCACAATATACAAGAAACAAACGTGTCCCATCTCCTCAAAAAAAAAGGCAACCTTCAGCTGATAGTTCAGCTAAAAGGCAGGGAGACAGAGACTTCAAATCCTTATCATCAAACGTCAATATACGTGCAGTTTCCACGAGTTGTTCCCTTCAACCGCCAACGGGTGCCTAATTACTGTTATTTTACACCGTGATGAACCTTGCTCTACGCGACTGGGTCGCGCTTGGAAGCATTACAACATGGAATTTGGCCCCAGAGAATTTATCATTTTTTTAGGAAATGTGCGACTGTTGTTTAGTGTGACATTACATTTAGTTTTCCGCATTTATTATAAGAATTACTAGGTTTTATGAATTGTGTAAACTAATTCTCATAGTGAATGCGGAAAACTAAATGAAATATCATCTACAGCAACGGGGGAGCATTTTTCTTCAGAAAATGATAAATTCTCCGCCAAATTCCGCTTTGCAATGCTTCGAAGCGCCAAGCTCTCGCGTGCAACAGCTTAATATTATTCATAAATCTTATCATGGAATTTATAACAAAAATGCTTAATAATGGAATTCATAAATTTAAATATGGATTTTCAATATTTCATAGGTCACATGGAAATGAAATTCGCATGCAGATACAACACATCAGCAATAAACAATTTACAATAAATAAAGAATCTCATAAGCAAAACACAATCAATCAAGTAAGACCGGAAATTCATCAAAACTGATTTTTCATATTAAGTGACAATCTTGACTTGAAAAAAATAAGACACATTCCACTGAATTACCGCAAGGCTTTTCCACCAGCCCACAATGGGAAGAGAGAGAGAGAGAGAGAGAGAGAGAGAGAGAGAGAGAGAGAGAGAGAGAGAGAGAGAGAGAGAGAGAGAATTCATAAACGTTATAACAACAGTGAATACCGACGACAAAACCCAAATTTGTTAAGAAACATATATTTATCTTCATAAAACCATTCGCTTACCAGAGAGAGAGAGAGAGAGAGAGAGAGAGAGAGAGAGAGAGAGAGAGAGAGAGAGACTCATGAATCCCAACGACGGCAAATTATATGGGAATTATCCCGGTCACCGAAAATTTGATCCCGTCAAGGAATACCTTATCATCAGATTTCAAGACATACAATTTAACAATGAATATGAGGTAACCTCGCAACGTTAAAAGGACAGAAGTTGGTTCGACGTAATTTAACCGTCTGTGAGTAAAAGCATATATAAACAAGTATAAAATGCACCAAAGTTTCTTCGGCGCAATCGAGTTTTCTGTACAGCATATAAAGCTGTATGAAACTCTCTGCAACGACCGGGCAGCGTTCAGTTGCTCCCCAGATGCGGTCAAGTGAAGGTGCGTCGGCGAATCTTAACCTTATATAAAATAAAAACTACTGAGGCTAGAGGGCTGCAATTTGTTATGTTTGATGATTGGAGGGTGGATGATCAACATATCAATTTGCAGCCCTCTAGCCTCAGTAGTTTTTAAGATCTGAGGGCAGAAAGAAAAAGTGCGGACGGACACACAAAGAGCCATCTCAATAGTTTCACAGAAAACTAATGACGTTAATAATTACAATAATACTAATACTAACCAGGTTAAGCAGGTTTAAGCATGTCGAGATAACTAACAAATTGTTTTTGTCAACCGTTATCGAGTGAAGACAAACACTTGCCTTCGATATCTTACCGAATACCAAAACAATAGGCCTAAAAAAAGATTGATATATCTGTTTCTTAAACCGAAAATAGGCTTAATTCAACGTGGACATGTTTCTTAATTTAAAATAAATATATGCAGAGAATATTAAGCATCCACGATGTTCTTTTCATCAAAAGAATAAACAGAAGCGTTTTGTAATTCATTTAAATAATTTCCCATACAGACAGTGGAAAACAACATTTTCCATTTAATGAAGAACATGTCTGAAAATATCTATTTGAATCATCTTGGTTCTCTTTCACTAAACCTTAAAATGTCAGGGAGAGAGAGACTGATTAACTGACTGATTGATTTATAGATTTTAGGCATACAAGGCAAGCACTGGGACCTATGAGGTCATTCAGCGCTGAAACGGAAATTGACAGTGAAAAGGTTTGAAAGGTGTAACAGGAGGAAAACCTCAAAGCAGTTGCACTATGAATCAATTGTTAGGAGAGGGTGGACAGTAAGATGGAAGAAAGAGAATATGAACGGAGGTACAGTAAAAGGAATGAAAGCGGTTGCAGCTAGGGGCCGAAGGCAGGCTGCAAAGAACCTTGAGTAATGCCTACACTGACGGCACTATCCTCCCTAAGGAGAGAGAGAGAGAGAGAGAGAGAGCCCAGTCATCTGTGATATAATCACGTGAGACAGAAGTAAATGGAGGCCTACAAGCACAGATAATAAAGCTGCTAACATACAGACCAAATGCTGAAGTTGCGGAGGTTTGTACACAGAGGTTTCAGAACTTCAACAGAACTCTGCAAATTGAGGAAGTCTAGTTTTCCCATAAAATATAATATTTCACAATTAGAAAAATCCTTTTCGTTTTTTTTTTTTTTTTTTTTGGAAAACGCCTTCTCAGGATCACAACTAGCATAGTTAAAATGAACGAACATTAAATATTACATTACAATTCTTTTTATTACACATAAAACATGACAGGCTACAGGCTACATAATATGCAAGATTAGCCTAAATAAGACTTGTACCTATGTTGTGAAAAATAGTCTCCTGTGCTTTCAAAAAACCTTATACGCACTGGTACAGCATTTGGGGCACAAAAAATTAAAATACTTGTATCTATGTGTTGTAAATATACAGTGCCAATTACCGTAAATACACCTTCCGCACTGGTATAGATAGCATTTGGGGCACAAAAACTAATTTCATACTATTTTTCCTGCAGAGTGACCTTTGACTACCGAAGTCCAAGAGAGATGGACAAGATAAACACACACAAAAAAAAAAACACACACATAGGTGGTCCTCCAGCCTCCTCTACCAAAATTGATTATGTCAGGTTGGGCTGGGCTAATTATATTGGATCCCATTCCGCTGCCCTCCCAGAAAACGTTTTGGTTACGCCAGGCTAGGCTACTTCTGAATAATAATTAAGTTAGATCAGACTGCTTATTTAAAAAAGGTCGCAGGTGTTCTAAACCCAATAATTAATGGATTAAGTTAGGTCAGATTCCTTGCAAATATATATAATATACCGTGATTCTTTCCCTTATCTTCATAATAATTCTATGTAATCATTCGAAAAAAGTAATACATCACGAGACCATCTTTGGGGAAAAATTCACAGGAACCCACCAGATATTCCTCAAATAATTGAAATGACAACAACCGTCGCCATTAAGGGAAAAAATGAGCATCAATTTCGTTCGCTGGACTCGAAACGGTCATATAACCGAAGCCTCCGATGATGGGATGGCATCCATCTTCAATTTTACTTAATATTTTATGGTACGATTTCGACGAATACTTGAAAAAAATATAAAGTGGAGAGAAATTTAATTACCCTGAGAATACAGTCAAGGTAACCTTAAGATACCATATTACACATAGCAGAAAAAACTAGAGACAAGGAAAAACGGATAAAAATCCAGAAGGAAAAACTGCCCGAAAATATGGGGAGCAATGAAGACAAAAAAAAAAATAATAAATACAAAAAAAAAAACAACAGTTAAAAACGGACGAAATACAGAAAAACAACGGGCCAGGCAGAGAGAGAGAGAGAGAGAGAGAGAGAGAGAGAGAGAGAGAGAGAGAGAGAGAGACATAACCGCGTCAAAGAAAATTACATAACATTTGCATGATGAACACTTTGAAGTCTCCACACAGAAAAAAAAATGGGAGGCGTTGCTTGTTCCTCCTCCTTCCTCCTCCTCCTCCTCCTCCACCTCCTCCACCATTCCAATTCTTCTTCTCACTCTCTCAACGTGTGTGGTCTGCCTGGGCTCTCTATTCAGACAGCAACCCATAAAGGAGGTTAGTTAAGCCAGGGCGCTCCTGAGACAGGACCGGGGAGGGAGGAATAGGAGGGAGCTTTCCTTTCCATGACGTCTGTCTGCTGGGGGGACGCGAAAATGGGATCCCGCGCCGAGAGAAAGGATTAGTTACGAGGTTGCATGAATTATGTCTCTGTGTTTGTTTCTAGGTTACAGTCATCTAGTGTAATGAAACTAGCTGAGTTTTTTTTCGAACGAGTTATTTAGAGAGAGATTCTGATTTGTTCTTACTCTGCGAGAATGTAATAAAATGTAGTAACGTCTGCGTAGAATTTCCCTAACTAAAAATTTGTTATTTTAATCTATAGCGCATTGCTTTCCCAACGAAATTAATAAAATCTGATTCTATAACAAGTCCGGTTTTTTTATATTCACTAATTTATCCATTTAGATATAATGCAAATACGCTAAATTTTTTTCACATAGGTTATAGTATTTCCAAATGTGATTATTAATAATATAATCTTCTACAAATAATAATTACTTTGTCGTACGCTGGAAAACGAAATCGATCCTCACGTCCGCTAAGGGAAGGAGTTGCAAGTCCAGTGCTTTGTATATATATGGAGTTCGTCATGAAATTTCATCTGTTTTCCATAACCATTAATGTATATTCGTTATAATTCGTCACATTTTATATTACGAATCTACTGCTTCCCGAACAATATCAAAAGGAATCGATAACAGAGTCCTTTCCGGTTATAAATCTGTGCATATAAAACGAATGTAATTTTTATAAACAAAAAATCAATAACTTTTGACAGCTTAATATCTCCAAAGATTGTCTTAAAATCTGCGTCCTCTTTTCATATGCAAAAAAGTAATTACACTAACGTATTACAACGCGATTTCCTTTTTCGACACTTAATTTGCATTCGGTGAATTTAAGACGCAATACAAAACAATTTAAAGTGAACGAAGATACGGTGAACTTACTAATTTCCAAGTTATATACTACGTATGTAATCCAAGATGAAGTCTATTTTCCAAAATACTTTACAAGCATCAGAGGGCAAATAAGTTTTGTCTCGAAATGTCTTACATGAACGAATTGGACGGGTCAAAATACCATTTTTACAATCAGAATAATGCCAAATTTATTTTTATTTTAATCCTTCAGCCACACGATTTTTTTCAAATAAATCTAACAAATAAACCTTTCAGATCTTTTCTTGTCTTGGCCCATTACCTGTCAAATTACTTCTAAAAATTTAGGCCTGAGGAACAGTGTAGGTGAAAATCATCACTTTGAACAATAAGGTATTACACTTTAAACTGTCGAAATATTAGCATTAATGAGCCATAAATATATTTTTCATATAATCAATAACTGAAGGCAGCAAATGTAATTAGGGAAAATAATTACTAACCAAACATTCTCATGGCATTACACAAGAGATCAGTCATTAAGGACATACAAAGTAAAGAATGATTTCCACGAAATCAGGTCAAGGTCAGGAACTGAACGTAATTTGTAGCAAACAGAGAAAAACGAAATAAAATGAAAAATAAAAAGCAAAGAAAAAATATAGAGGTTTGTGGAAACGGCGGACGCCTGGCCTGGACGCAATGCAATTACTTTTTATGATAATCTTCGTCTGGATACATGTCGTGGAAATGTCTGTAACGACTCGCTCGCCACACAGGGAAATGGGGCAACAAATACCAAGATTCCTGGAAGGGTACTCGAGAGAGAGAGAGAGAGAGAGAGAGAGAGAGAGAGAGAGAGAGAGAGAGAGAGAGAGAGAGAGAGAGAGAGAGAGTCTTGCCTAGTGCAAATTTTCAAGATGATATCTGGTGCGAGATAAGAAAAACATTACTATGCAAATCTTTTTGTCAAAGATATAAAATAGGACATGTTGAGAGAGAGAGAGAGAGAGAGAGAGAGAGAGAGAGAGAGAGAGAGAGAGAGAGAGAGAGAGAGAGAGAAAGGCTTCCTAGTGCAGATTTTCAAGGTGATATCAGGTGAGATACAAAGCATTACTAGGCAAATCTTTCTGTCAAAAGTACAAAATAGGACCTGTTGAGAGAGAGAGAGAGAGAGAGAGAGAGAGAGAGAGAGAGAGAGAGAGAGAGAGAGAGAGAGAGAGAGAGAGAAAGGCAGGTTTGCCTAGCACAGAATTTGAAGGTGATATTAGGTGCGAAATAAAACACTTTACTAGACAAATCTTCTGTCAAAAATACAAAATAAGTCCTGTACTTGTTTTTTTATATATATTTTTTTTTGGGGGGGGGTCGGGGTGAGCTCTGATTCCCCAATTATTGTTCTAACAAGCATTCTCGTTAGTTACTACGGCAAAGTAGCGGGATTACATTCAAAATCTATAGGTTTTGTGTTCAATCTCTCAAAATAAAAACACGAGCTTCTGGACTGAGTTAGTCCCATTAAACTATGAAAAAAATTCTTTTTACACAAGGTCTATTGTATATGGAATCTGTCCCTCCCATACTGCAGTATCTGAAAAAATAAAATACTGAGAAAAATGATGTAGATATTCCCTTGCCTTACTCTGATTTTGCAAATACTGCAAGTGGGACCCACTAAATACTCGTGGAAAGCACTGAAGAATCATTCTGAAACTGCAGTGTTTCACGAGTCCAATCGGCAGCATATCTCAATTTCGAAATTTTTCCAGATCCTGAAGTTTTCCATTTTAGGGCAGAATACTGGGCTAAATCAACGACCGGATATTCGCAATTTTTCAGCCCGAGAGCCAACGAATAGCAATCCTCTATAATAATAAAAAAAAAAAAAAATTTACACTTCTAAAGCGGCACTGAGGGATTTCCGCTGAAATGGTTATTGTGAAGATCAGGCTAAAATTATAGTTGCTACTTTCATCCCTATAAAGTACAGAGCAGCTTAAAAAAACTCCTCACTCACATATTTTACTTATATTTTTATTTATTCATTTATTTATTTGTTACATTATTCTGTTCTTTCTGTATTTCCTATTACCTTCTGATACTTCTTTCAAATAAACACCATATTCTTTGGAAGCTTGAATTTCAAGTCAATGGTCCCTGTGGGCTTGTTCCATATGAATAGGGTTCATCTTCTGAATAATAATAATAATAATAATAATAATAATAATAATAATAATAATAATAATAATAATAATAATAATAATAATAATAATATCATTATTCCATATAAATAGGATTCATCTTCTGAATAATAATAATAATAATAATAATAATAATAATAATATAATAATAATAATAATGTTCCATATGAATAGGATTCATCTTCTGAATAATAATAATAATAATAATAATAATAATAATAATAATAATAATAATAATGTTCCATATGAATACCGTTCATCTTCAGAATAATAATAATAATAATATTTTTCCATATGAATACCGTTCACCTTCGGAATAATAATAATAACAATAATAATATTTTCCCATATGAATTCCATTCACCTTCTGAATAATAATTATATTAATAACAACATTTTTCTATATGAATACCGTTCACCTCAGAATAATAATAATAATAATAATAATAATAATAATAATAATAATAATAATAATAATAATAATAATATTTTTCCATATGAATACCGTTCACCATCAGAATAATAATAATAATAATAATAATAATAATAATAATAATAATAATAATAATAATATTTTTTCCATATTTTCACCATGTAAAAATAATAATAATAATACTAATAATAATAAAAAGTTAATAAGCAACCTGTAAAAGCACTTCGCCACCCCCACCCCACCCCACCCCCACCCACCAGTCACTTTTAAGAGGCCCGGCTTCCAACGCACGGCCGACTTCCTCCTACGCCTCTTCCAAAATGAAAGGCCCACTTCCTTCACGCTGTCATGAGACAATGAAATCGCATAATGGACCGACTGCATCTATTAGCACAGTAACAATGCCATTCCATTCACCGGCCCTAAGGGCCAATTGTCGATTGAACTGGCAGCGCGAGCTCGGCCTTACGCGAATGGCTAAGCTTCAATGGGTCTCGGCTATTACAACACGTAATTAAATTGACAAGGGACGGGGGAAGGGGGAGGGGGGGAAAGGGAATGTTGAGAATGATGTCGCTTGCTCGCCACCAGCAAGAGAAAGGAGAAAATTAAAAAGTGGAAAACTAATGACGGCCATTGAACTGAAGAATGAAATGATTTACGCATGAGAGGGTACACTCCACGAAAAACCAAACAAGCACGCATAAATTTTATAAATATTTATATATATATATATATATATATATATATATATATATATATATATATATATATATATATATATATATATATATATATGTGTGTGTGTGTGTGTGTGTGTGTATTTATATATGTGTACGTATATATACAAATATAAGCGTGAATATGTATGTGGTATGTTTATGTGAAACGAATATTTGCCTAGGAATAAGAAGGCTTCAGCTGAAGGTTTTAGTAGTCATGAGAGAGAGAGAGAGAGAGAGAGAGAGAGAGAGAGAGAGAGAGAGAGAGAGAGAGAGAGAGAGAGATGCACATAATCAACAACTGAATTCAGTTAAAATGTTAAAAACTATTCTTGCTAAGGCATTGCAAAAACTTCTCTTATCGGGAAAAGACAGACTACCGATATCACTGTTTAATAAGAACTTATTAGAAACTACATCCACTGTATTATTTGTGACTCCTTCCCATTAAACTAGTGTATTTGAAAGCTTACCGGCTAAAAAATGCATTTCTTCCGGCAGCCACCTCTGAGTAGAACAGCCTCGGGCAAAGTTACTGTCAGAGTAGAACCTGATTAAACAGATGCTTTGAATTAATCAGAACATGAACTGCAAGGACGCGTATCCGCTAAACTGCCCGAAACTAATCTAGATGGTCAGGCGAGATACAAGTTGCCTCATTTGTCTTTAATCTTTTGGTTTTTTTTTTTTTATTAAAATTCTGGTGACTCTTTTCCCCTTAAATGACGCCGGTTCTGAATTCACAATCGCAGCCAAAATACAAATCAAATAAAAGACCTCCTGAAACAAATTTTTGAAATCTTAAAAGGACGATTTTGTTCATCGTGTTTCCGGTAGACGAATATTATTGAAATCTTAAAAGGACGTTTTGTTAACATTCAGCTCTGAATTCACAATTGCAGCCAAATTAAAAAACAAATAAAAGACCTCCTGAAACATCAGCTCTGAATTCACAGTTGCGGCCAAAATAAACGAAAAATTAAAAGACTTCCTGAAACATCAGCTCTGAATTCACAATTGCAGCCAAAATAAAAATCAAATAAAAGACCTCCTGTAACATCACCTCTGAATTCACAATTGCAGCCAAAATTAAAAAAAAAATAAATAAAAGACCTCCTGAAACATCACCTCTGAATTCACAATTGCAGCCAAAATAAAAAAAAAAAAATAAAAGACCTCCTGAAACATCAGCTCTGAATTCACAATTGCAGCCAAAATAAAAAACAAAATAAAAGACCTCCTGAAACATCAGCTCTGAATTCACAATTGCAGTCAAAATAAGAAACAAATAAAAGACCTCCTGAAACATCAGCTCTGAATTCACAGTTGCGGCCAAAATAAACGAAAAATT
Organism: Macrobrachium rosenbergii; assembly: GCF_040412425.1. Lineage (NCBI taxonomy): Eukaryota > Metazoa > Arthropoda > Malacostraca > Decapoda > Palaemonidae > Macrobrachium > Macrobrachium rosenbergii. The sequence goes on along the minus strand of NC_089787.1, from coordinate 29,022,179 downwards.
AAAAGACTTCCTGAAACATCAGCTCTGAATTCACAATTGCAGCCAAAATAAAAATCAAATAAAAGACCTCCTGTAACATCACCTCTGAATTCACAATTGCAACCAAAATAAATAAAAAATTAATAAAAGACCTCCTGAAACATCACCTCTGAATTCACAATTGCAGCCAAAATAAAAAAAAAAATAAATAAAAGACCTCCTGAAACATCAGCTCTGAATTCACAATTACAGCCAAAATAAAAATCAAATAAAAGACCTCCTGTAACATCACCTCTGAATTCACAATTGCAGCCAAAATAAAAAAAAAAATAAATAAAAGACCTCCTGAAACATCACCTCTGAATTCACAATTGCAGCCAAAATAAAAAAAATAAATAAAAGACCTCCTGAAACATCAGCTCTGAATTCACAGTTGCAGCCAAAATAAAAAAACAAATAAAAGACCTCCTGAAACATCAGCTCTGAATTCACAATTGCAACCCAAAAAAATTAAAAGACTTCCTGAAACATGATCTCTGAATTCACAATTGCAGCCAAAAAAAAAAAAATTAAAAGACTTCCTGAAACAATGCCACTTTCTTTAAGCCTCTTAGAACGCCTGGCATTTGGGCATGCGCCCTTTAGCAGAGTCCGCCACACTGCAGTTTATAGGACAAGTTAGCTATCAAATATACAAATAAGGATCTCGCAAAGTCGTCAGTTCTATGACTGCTCTCAGAAAATAAACAGCAGATTCCAACTGACTCATGTTAACTTTTCTTAATTTTTTTTCTACTGCGATGAAAATCCAGGCGAAGAATGTACATAAAGGCGACGAAAGTTAAAGAAAACTTTCTTGTGAACTAGATTAAAAAGTAATATGGATAAATGAAACGGAATGAAACAAAGATAATCTTTCATACAGGTACTTGTTTACATGTTTGCAGACTTACAAGAAAGTCAAGTAATGGTAAACAATAGTTTCTACCTTTAAAACCAAACAAATAAACAAAAGGTCCCCAAATGTACGAGAAAGGAAAATGAAAGAAATTTCTAATTCAGTTTCTAGACATGAAGGAAAAACATATTTAGTCCATTTTTTGAGCCAAAGTGCGTGATAAGAAAATTACGAAACCTACTACTTCTAGTGACGATGATAATAATAATAATGATAATAATAATTATGCAAGCTTCAATGACATAACCAAACAGGGCATATAATTCCTCATCTATTAATCCTATCAAGAACTAAGTTTCCAGCCCGTCGGCCTTTACAAGAAAAAAAGAAAAATAAATAAATTTTAAAAATCTAACAAGAAAAAAATGCAAAATAAGTAAATAACAATAAAAAATAAAACAAGAAAAAAACGGAAAACTAATAAATAAAAAAATAAAACAAGAGTTTAACATCGGAGCAAAAACAAAGATAATCTAATAATCTCTGGAGATAGTTTCCAACGTAGAATTATCATCATCAGACCAACAGAAAAACAAATAAATACAAAAAATCCAAACAGCATCAAACAGTGGAAAGAAACAATAAAGTAGAATTCCTTCTTGCAACGCCACAACACAAA